>NC_056746.1:1451809101-1452109101 GCF_019279795.1 Protopterus annectens | reverse complement strand
CCATATTCCTGGAGACAGCTTTTGAAAAGATGAAGCATTCAAATATCCATATTCAACTAATGTGAAAACAAGTTATTTTGATAATAAGTGTATCAGGTATCTGGACTTCTTTATCTGTGATGCACACCCTTTATTAGTTTCTATTTTTATGTCATGTCAGCTGGTGTAAATCTGTAACAAAACTTCCACTTCCTTATTATCCTACTAAACCATCATGTATACAACATGCCTTTCAGAACTAGGCAAACCCCTCCAGTCAGGGCTACCAGTTCTTCATTTAAGTACATATTTTGGATTTTACCTAAAATATTGACTTCTTAGTTAACCTTCGGTCACTGTTACCCCACCCTCCACACGTTCATACTCAACTTTTATCCTTTACATTTAAATGCAGTAATAATCACCAATGAAAAATTATCTATAGCAAACTAGCCATTTGATTTTATTCAGCCTTCCTGAAATAATATAATAACTTTAAGATAAATAAACATAACAATAATAATATTAAATATAATATAACATCAATACAATATTAATGTAATTTAATATTATAATATTTAATATTATATAATTTTAATATTTTAAGTAATATAAATAACCTTTCTATAAAATAACAATCATATGTATTTAGTATTGTTGGGCAGTCTTCTCACTATTAATCAATAACTGGAATACCACACCTTTACTTTTGAACAGTTTGTAGTTATTTTTTTATTGTCCTTATTGTCTTCAAGATTCTAATCAGAGATTGCATCTACATACATAATCTTTATTTAAACAATGGAATGTCAGTCTTACCCTGACTGCATAATCTAGTATATCATTTGCCTTGTCCAAAGCTCAGAACTGCCAAACAAGCAATGCCCACAGCAGGTGGCCATTGAAAAGCAACTGGGGGAAAAGAAAAGGGGTGGGAGGGTAAATCCTTTGTATTTTTGACAGTTCACTGTGATTTCTACTGTGCCATATGCTCAGATGTGCAGCTAGGGTAGGGTCAAGGAGGCAGCGACCCTGGGCACAAGTGTCAAGGGAGGAGGGGTGTGATCTTCAGTACTGGCATTCAGTTTAGGAATGATGACCTTGCATTTGCTGTATCATGTCAGTGCTTTGTGTATGATATAGTAGAGTGCAAGCACCAGTATTTAGAGATATATGCCAAGACTGCAGTTTCAGTAAGGGCTGAAGCACTCAGTGTTACCTGCATTGTATTTAGTTATATTATGCTGCCTGTTGCATTTCCAAACAGTGGTTTGCTGGTTTTGCTATAATTTAAAGTCCTTTTTGTTCTTTTGGTCCTCAGATATGAGATGACAGAAGCCCTTTTTTCATTTCTTTTTTCAAGGGGGTCCTCAATTTAAAGCTAAAGAGGGTGCCATGTCAGGAAAATGTAGGGTGCCAGCAGAGCTAGCTACAGCTCTATATGTTTTATACTATTTATTCAGTCCACAAAATATGACAGATTTTTTTTAATTTAACTTGTTTATACCTATAGCCTTGACAGCTCTGTGTTTAGCATCAGGTCTGCAATGCTAATTGTATGGGTACCTTGTCCCAGTTAAGCCCACAGTGCATGAAAAGTAGAAAACAGGCACTGTAGTTGTTGCAGTGTAGTATTGTAGTATTATAGTATAATAGTATTATAGGATTATAGTATTATATTATTATAGTATTATAGGATTATAGGATTATAGTATTATAGGATTATAGTATTATAGTATTATAGGATTATAGGATTATAGTATTATAGTATTATAGTATTCAGTCCAGCAACTAAATAGCTTACATGCAATAAAAGCATTTCAGTTCAGTAATTAATGCAAAAGAATAACACAGGATCCATGCTTTTCAGGTCCTTTGGCACATGACGATGTGGGCATTATCTCTCAGAGAGTGACATTCCATATTCACTCACCTTTCTATCAAAGCTTGGGTTTCTGATTATATTTCACTAAACCTTGTCCTTGGGATTGTAGTCAATTTTAATCTGAGTAACATGATGCTTTTTTAATTTCTACCAGTTCTATAATGCCAAAACATTTTCCTTTCGAGTACCTAAGGAGTCCCACATATAGGCCACTTCCAAGGCAATCTCTTAATTTTACTCAATATTGAATTTATTGCCCAATCCATCTTGTCAGGATTTGAGGCTGGATAATTGCTTTACCCAAACTTGCTCCTTTGCATAATTATTTAAGCTCTTGTGCTATATAAAGCATTGCTTTTCAATCACAGTTGAAACAGAGCTACATGAATCACTCTGCAATCTTTAACACTGTACAAAAGTCACTGCCAAATAGAAAAAAACATGACAGCAGCAGTGTATGCATTGGATAAATTCCACAAATACATCTCTGGTAAAATAGTTTAGGTATAAAAGGACAACTCTACCTGGCAAAGTACTCTAAGAATATATACTGGCTACAGAGGATGCTACTTTTATGCAGAATTATTAAATATAAGTGAAATACAAATCTGGCAAAGGTTTACATATAGCAGATATGTTGAATAAAACATATTTACTACAGATGCAAGGGTTACTAGAAGAAGTGGGTAATATGACAGTTACTAATGACAAAAGGAAAATGAAAAAAAATATATCAGAAATGTACACCGACTTAGAAATGAAATTACATGAGAAGTTATAGTGAACGACTGACATTAGAAAAAATGCTCATTAAGGAAATAAATTTGGTCTTATTTCTATTTCAACAAAGAAATGATTTGTCTTTAAGGCTTAATGTTCAAAACTCACAAAATAATAGTTCCCAATCAGCTGAGAACACAATTCCTTGAAAGGATACATGACTTATGTCTGGCAATAATAAAGTACAAAAAAGTACAAGAGACAGAAGATTGTAAATGAGTTTCTGATCATAGCCAGGTTATTATCTAGTCAGGACGTGGGTACTAATAAATTCACTTTGAGAGACACACTTGAGAGGCGAATCCTGGAAGCCATGTTAAGAAGATGTAATTGAGAATCATGCTTCATAATTCTTTATAGTACACGTTGCTTTATCTGCTCCAAGTATTACTAGTTATTAAAAAATAAATAAATAAATAAACCATACAAAGTGCTTGCTAGCTTTCAAGGCTGGTAAAACACTTTATCATTGTCAGGTAGACAACAGGCAGAAACAAAGTACACTTTGGCTTTAAAAGATGTTAGACACTTTATTCTGTCACATTTTCTGGTTGTAACTGTAACAGAGTGAAGTTCTAATAGCTTCTAAAAGATCTTTTACCTTCTGCTATTGTTGTTGTTTCCTGGCCAGCAGTCTCCTCTATCAGTTCCTAGTATGAGACCTGATCTTAACATGTCATAGGTGGCCATAACAAATGAATGAATGTATGAGTGCAGGGGTGGCCACCATATCTCTCCTTATGCAACAGCTTAACAGGAATTATTCATAAATGTCAGTTCATGCAACTTTAAGTAAAATGTGGCTGGTGAAGCACTGTTTAGAAAAAACACCAGAGAAATACCTACCAATAAACAGTCAGTAATAAAGTAATCTGTTGGGTAAAACCTTCAATACATTTGTGCTACGACTTTGGAATTTTCAGTATGACAATATGGTTTTGCTGCAAGTTTTATGTCAAGCCTTCTTGCTTCATCCCCCCCCCCCACACCATCTTACTCATGTGTGCTTATCCTAACTATAACCATAAACTTACCCCTGCCCTTAAGCCTACCTTTGCATTTTATGTTACTAAATCCCTTTACAGTGCTACAAAAGGACACAAAACACACAGAGCAAAAAAGATGCAGAGCACTGACTCCAACCCCTTACATAACCAATACTTTCAACCCAAATGTGTGAGCCAGTTGCTATAACATAATCTTGCACATCTTCACAAACACCACTTTTTCATTCAAATATTAATTTTCCAGTATATTCCTGCTTATATACATTATATCACTATATAAATTCAACTCTTTGTGATTTATACAAATGAATATTCACTTAGTGCATTCTCTCTTTATGCTACATGGGTATTTTACCTTTTGAGTTGCAAAATTTATATCTATCTATCTATATCTCTCTATATATGTATGTGTATATATATATATATATATATATATATATATATATATATATATATATATATGTGTGTGTGTGTATAGGTCTTCTTTGATTCACTGCAAACTCATTTCACTGAATTTCAAAACACTCACACCAAATCACTGAAAGCTTAAATCACTAAAAACTAATTTCACTGAATCACATTTCACTGAATGTAAGCACTGTTGGGCAAATAAAACATATATGCCCTTTTCACCACTGTGGTGTGATCCTGGAGTTAGTATATATAGTTTGGTGGGTTGTGGGGGGCATAGCCCCCACCTACATTTGGTTTTATATTGTTAGCTTTTAATGAAATGAGTTTCATAAATATAAAAGCTAAGTAGTTGGGGAATACGTCATCCCAGCTATATATACTAACTCCAGGATCGCACTACAGTGGAGAAAAGGGCATATACATTTTATTTAGCCAACAGTACTATACAGTACAGTAGATATATTAGACTTGACTTGTTTTCTCATTAATACCTTCGTTGAAGGTTGTGCGTCAGGCCTTGCAAGCCGGTACATAAAAATCAACTGCCAATCATTAGCGGACCGGAGTTCCGCTGTGGCGACCCCTAACTGGGAAAAGCCAAAAGACAATGATGATTTGAGATAATGGGAATCCTGTTCCCTGAAGATTCCTAAACTTCCTGAGAAGTAACAGCATGGTACCAGTAAAATGTCACATTATCTTGTTGCATTTTAGATTTTCTGTACTCTCCTCCTTATTAGCTCATTCCTTTGAAAAGTTGTTTCAATTTCAGTTCCTATCTGATTGAGAGAACATTGTCAAAAATAGCATTTTCTAGAATGATGTGTCTTGAAAATAAGCTTTAGGGACATCGATACCTTCAGCGACTGATATATTTCTCAGTTATTTACTCTCAGGAATGTGGAAGAACAGTCACAGTACAGTAGCTACTGATTCCCTGCATTGAAAACAAGTGTAATCTTATATGCAAGTGCAGACCTGTTGTATTATGTGCAGTCATCTTCTATTGTGGTTTGTGACAATGAAAATGTTTAAAGATCTTACATTTCTGTATTTGTTTCTCTATTCATTCTATTTTATTTTTCATAGAGTATTTCTTGCTCCTACCTTACTTTTAACTGTATGTAAAGATAATTCTGTGTCTTTTCAAGCACTGACTCTCTTTTGACTCAGAACATTTATTTTTCTGAAGTGCAGGCAAACATAGGGACAAAATTTGCAGATGACTGCAAACTGGGCACCATAATTGACACTCCATCAGACACAGACATCCTCCAGAGAGGTCTCATAGAAATGGATAACTGGTGCCAGGGTGATAATCCATTAAACACGGAAGAAGTTATCAGGGACCTGGGGACCCAAGTTGACAGTAACCTCTCTTTTGACACTCACATTGCCAAAGTGGTTAGGAAGACCTTCTACATTGCCCACCTGATCATGAAGGGATTCACATCCAAATCAGGAGATGTCATTTATCAGACCAATGATTGAGTACAATGCCCCATTTGGAATGTACCTTACCCGACACCTGCAGCAGTTGGAAAGACCCCAAAAGTTCCTCACCAAAAGGATAAAGGGGCTCAAACATATGCCATACGATGCCCGACTGAAGAAACTCCAGCTCTATTCAGTCACATACCGTCTGCTCAGAGGTGATCTGTGCCTGACATACAAGGCCATGTCCAACCTGGAATTAATGGACATGCTCCACCTCAAAAAATTCAAATCCACCAGAGCCATGAGAGCAAGAGACTTAAACCTCAACATGGATATAAATAGGACGTGCTGGAGGGACAGATTCATCACCCAGAGACTCCCTACACTATGGAACAGGATCCCAGTCCATGTGAGGCAGAGCCCCTCACTGACTCTGTTCAAGAGAAATCTTGACGAGTGGATGGGAGATCAATCATCTCTGTGTCACTGCTGGACAGAGGCACAGCAAACTAATGGGTATAGTATTCTTATCTAGGGCAGATAGCCTAGTATGAACCTATGAACCTATGAACCTATAATTACTCTATTTGCTTTTGAGCAGTAATGCTTACATACATGAAAACTTATTTCTCTGTGTATAATAAAACTATTTCATTGGAAACTCTGGACTAGACAACCATTCATGATGGGTTCTTATAACAACTGATCTTTTTTTTTCTTTTCTGGTACATTTATCCTATCAGCAAATGTGAGTAATTGCAGATTTTTTTTAATTAATTCTTCTTTTGTAGTTGAACTAAGGCTTTGCACAATGACTTCTTAAAATACTTGGTAGTGGATTATATTTTCTATAATCACTGTTTTACCACAAATGTAGTCAAGAAGCTCTTATCAACCATAAACAATGGGACCACAAGTCTGCACAATTTGGAGATCACAAAAGACAAAGATTTATAGCCACATCGTTTTAATCACAGTGGGATAAGCCCTTTCATCTTCTGCTAGACCTCATCAGAAACTTAAGTTGATCCTGATTGTTTCCATATAGGATTAAGTTTGGCTATCTAAGTCTCATTTCTGGTTAGGGAATGGTTTCATTTGGTGCATCTATTATATGTTCTGGCCCAGGACATATTTAAGCGTGTGGTATTCCATTAGTAGATTGTGTAATCTAATAAATAAATAAATCAGCAAAATGCTATCATAGTTTACACTGCCCTGATTAGATTTCTTCATTTTTTAATTTACTGTCAATTTATCTCTTACGTATGTACTGATAACTTTAGTTATGTTTCTAATAGCAGATGTTTTTTGTATCTGGCTTGAGGAAAGATTAATTTTGATAGTTTTATTGTTGTTTGTGAGGGAGTCTGTCCAAAAGTTTGTGTTGCTCTTCATCAGTAAGCTGTGAAATCTCCAAGCAAATCTGAAGCCATGCAGCCTAGAATATTACGCATTTTCCAAATATATTGGATGAAATTTTTACTTTCTGTACTTATATTCATACATTGAAATATGGCCAGTTGTCTTTAGCTTATGACCAGGATATGTCAACCTAGTCCATTCAAATTTATACAGAGTAACTGACAATTTCAGTGTCACAAATGTAGATTCATATAACATTCTACATTAGACATTAATATATACCTTAAATGCAATATGTTTGCCTTGAATAGTAAGGTTTTATAAGAAGAGGGTGCTTTTATTACATACAGCGTCATGCCCTCAACTCTGTTTGTGCAATTCTTCTGCAGCTATGAACATTTCAGGTTTTTATTTATCAGACTCAATAAAATCCCCTTTTGTACCTTCTATGCCAACTTCCTTCGTCAGGTGTTGACTCTGGATCTCTACACATGTGTCTCTACCTTGTTGTCACAACCACCAATCTCATTGTTTTATTGAAAGGGTGTAAAAAGCTTTTATTGAAAGGGTGTAAAAAGCTGCTTTTATTTATATGCCACTGGTTAAGAGGCAGCCAGCCACCCTCAGGAGGGTCAGGAAGTGGATGGGGGATGAAGACCATAACTGGTTACACATCCATTAGCAATGTGACGGAAGGGAGTAAAGAGAGATCCAATGAGTTTAACATGTTCTTTAACTGGTTTGATAGCATGCACCAGACAAACATGCAATGTGATCCCCACATACAAAAGGAAGATGCCATCCTGGATAGCAAATGCATACCTTGTCTGCCTCTTCCTCTATCCCAGTCTCTACTGTTCAGCACATGGGAAAGAAGGTACACAATCACACCTGGACCACATGGCACAAGCAGAAAAACACCCACACTCCTACCTCAGTTGGAAATGCAGAGGCTAGCAGTTTGACTATCATCCTATAGAAGGACCAGATGATCAGAGAACTAAGAAGACTTTGCTCTGCAAAAGTGGTGAGGCCTGATGTCATTAGCCCAAAGGTGCTGAAGACTTGTGCCTTGCAACTTGGAGGGATGCTACTCAGGATCTTCAACTTGAGCCTCAGTACCTATAGGGTACCCATGTTGTGGAAAACATCCTGCTTGAGCCCGGTGCCAAAGAAGGCACCTCAGGGGGATACTTCAGATTACAGGCATGTGGCACTCATGTAACATTGCATGAAAGTCCTTGAGAGGCTGGTCCTGGAAGCACTTCACCCCAAGGCCAGGTCAGAACTTGACCCCCTCCAGTTCACATACCAGGAGAAGATATGGGTTGAAGATGCCATTATCCACCTTATGCATAGAGCATGCAGTCACCTGGACAAACTAGGAGGATCTCTCAGAATTATGTATGTCAACTTCTCGAGTGCCTTTAATATTATCCAAACAGACAGGCTGGGGAGTAAACTGTCAGTGAGGAATGTGGATGCTCCTTTAGTTTCACAGATCCTTGATTATTTGACCAATTAGCCCCAATATGTGCGACTGCAGGGCTGCGTGTCTGACAGTGCTATGTAGCACTGGAGCACTGCAGGGGACAGTTTTATCACCTTTCCTTTTCACCCTGTATACCACAGACTTCAGCTATAACACACTGAATGCTGTCACCTGGAAAAATTCTCAGATGACTCAGTCATAGTAGGAAGTATCAGGCATGGCAATGAGAAAGAATACAGGAGAGTGGTGGACAGCTTTCTGAGCTGGTGTGAGATTAATCAGTTGCAGATGAACATCAGTAAAACAAAGGAGCTGGTAGTAGATCCAGGGAGATCACAGTTTCGCCCCCTGATGACCCCTCTGTCAATTAGGGGAGAAAAGGGCATAGATGGAGATTGTTCAGGACTACAAGTATTTGGGGATGCACTTGGACAGTAAGCTGGACTCATCCAAAAACTCACAGGTGGGATATAAAAAGGGTCTTATTGCGAAGACTCACATGCCTTGGAATCAGCAACACTGTACTGCGGTTGTTCTATGAGACTGTAGTGGTCAGCACTATCTTCTTTGCAGTGACGTGCTGGGGTAGTAGCATAAAGAAGGCTGCGGCAAACAGACTCAATAAATTGGTAGGGAAGGCTAGCTCAGTAGTTGGAGAAGAACTGGACACCCTCAAAACCATTTCTCAGAGAAAATATTGACCACCCACTCAACAGACTGGACAGAGAAGTTCCTTTAGCAGGAGAATGATGAGTATAAAGTGCTCCACTGGATGTTGAAGGACTTCCTGCCCACAGCCATCACACTCTATAATGCCTGCTACCATCTTAGCACCACCCGCACTACTGAAGGAGACCACATAGTGCAATGTTAAACTCTTAACCATGTTTTTTTTTTGTTTTCCCCATCCTTTTTATCTCTCTTTTATCTCTCTTTTTTCAGTGCAATATTAATCATCAGTGCAATTATCCTTTATGGAATATGCTCTGCCTTAGGTAAAGTATCATAATGTGCAATATCACATATCCTGCCGTGAGTGGTAATCAACATGAAAGGCTCCCCCTTTCATGTAACTACTATATGTGGTATCATCAGACTCATCTAATACATTGGCTATGGTTAACAGCGTACCTATGATAGATTGCTGTTATATATATGGTTAACATAAATGAGTATAGTATCTGCCATATCTAATTATGTAACATATGTGTTTGGTCTACATTTGTGTCTATATTTATCTATGCAGTTGTAGCATAAGCAATTTCCTGCGCCATCAATTAGGTATCTCTGCTTCTGATTGTTAAACAGACTTATCACTTATATACTGACCCTCCAGTGAGCTTGTTCCTCTGCAGCCCCCTTATCCTTTCCACAGTAAGCTTCTCCTTCTGTATGAATTCTCCCTTATCCTCATTTATCTCTATTTGTTCCTGCTTCAATTCCTTTTTCAGCACCCTTTTTCTGCCTGTGTCTTTTCTGCCATCTTCTGTATCCCATGGTCTCTGCCACCAGGCTGCCCTAATTCCATTCTATCCCCACATTCCTGGCTCTCCATCTTCTGGCTTTTTCCTTTGGACACTTCACTAGCCATTTTCAGCAGCCAGTCTGCCTGGTCCTCTTCACTTACTTGGATTCCATCTCTACATATCTAGTCCTTTCCTTTCTGTCTGACATGCCATACACCCATATGGAGTAGTCTGACACCCTTCTTTGGCATATATTATTATTTCACCATCTACCAAAGTTCTATCTAATAGGCTTGCCTGCTTAGCCTCTTGTATAGTAAAAGTAAACTGTCTCTCATCTTGCACTCTCTTCGCTAGAATCCTATCCTTCTCTTACATTTCCTTAAATGGTTCGGAAATTTCACACATAACTCCAACTACCCAAACAACCCATCCAACAATGGCTCTAACATTGCACTAAAGTTAACAGCCCATTTCACCCAGTCACCCTCCGTTGTTACTTTTTTCTATCCAGTTATTCCCTCTGAATTCTACTCAAAAAATGTTCTCTCCTTTTGATTGCTGACCCTCACATTACAAATTCCTATGCTCCACCCCCCTTTACCCCTCACATATATTCTCATCTCCTCAGTAGTCGGATCCCATGGGTCTCTTGGTGTGTCAAAAGTGTGCACTAATCCCCCCCAAGACAAGAAAGTTCAAAGTCATTGCATGTTATGAAGCTTAGCCAGATGAGTATTGTTCCGAGGAAATTTTATTTTGCTACTATCTGGATCTATTTATTAATTACCTTGTTCCTCTCTCTCTCTCTCTCTCTCTCTCTCTCTCTCTCTCTCTCTCACTCTCACATCTCTCTCCCACTTCACCCATTGAGTGGTGATTTCTGTTATACTCCCAACTTCTATTTTTTTTATGCATTGCCCCTCTGCAATGTTTACCTCTTTGGAATGGGCTGGATCATCTCTGAAGAATTAGACCTTAGTGTTTCCCTATAACTATATTATAAGTCTGTTCAACCATTATACAGACTCCATCTATTCATACCATCCACTCTCATCCTTAATCTGCATTTAATCTGAAATAGGCAACGGTTACTCTAATCGACTGGTATTATTTTGTGCTAGTTAATTCCACACCTCCAAAGTCTTACTAGGCTTACCTAAATGCCACTCATTTAATGATGCAAACTAGCCTAGAATCATTATTAGGGAATATAAAAGAATACAAAACACTACACCTTTTCTTTATCTATGTATACTGAATGCATAAAGCATTTAAATTGGAGGACTATCTCGACTCTATAGCAGTTATCAGGAAGTATAAAAACATATCAATACATTGCATTATTTTTCATCTCTACTTCTATTATATGCATACAGAATTTATATTGCCACTATGACCATCTCAACCTACAAGTCTAACTATATATCTAGACAGTCATAAACATGTGCATATTTCCCTGATATCAAAAATGTGCTATACTTTTCCATTATTAATCAGAGAATGTATATATGAAAAAGCTGTTCACTGTACATGTCATCATTTGCCGATAAAGAGTCCTGATCTCTCAAGACTATTACTCACAAAAATGTTATTGTTCATGCAGAATATCAATCATTTATCCACAATGGGTCTTTCTGCCTTCGCTCTCAATGCAGTCCTATAGGTTGTTCAAAATACCTAAAATGTATCATACCACAAAAATGTTCAAAAACTATTGTCCATATGGGGAGAAACTTTTGTTACCCATTGGGTTAGTTCCATAATACATGTTCATGTCCCCTCTCTCTCGGTCTCTCTCTCTCTCTCTCTCTCACACACACACATACACTTATAGTCTTATCTGCTTCCACAGTCTTGACAGCTACGGCCAAGTTAATTTTACTCTTAGCACTCATTTCTTCTTGCTACTTTTTCTTCATCAAATTGTCAGCATGTCCGCCAGCTTCCTGTGCATGAGTAGAAAGCAGTTTGCAACAGTTTCAGAGCAGGAGATCTTTTTGCTTTTGGTCTTCAGCAGTGAGAAACCTTTCCTTTACTTTTTTTTTTTTTTTTTTTTTTTTTTTTGGCTTTTCCAATTTAAGTTGAAGTGGGCACCACTTTATGGATTTTACAAGATACCATATAACTTTACAGCAGTTCTACATGAAGCACTATCTTCATTTTATTTCTGGGGTCATTACGGGAGACCTGCTTCTATACTCTCCCTTCCTCTCTTCTCTTTGTATATCTTTTGCAGGGGGACATTGTACTTGCTTATCTTTGCCTATTAATGCACACACACACACACACACACACACACACACACACACACACACACACACACACACACACACACACACACACACACACACTCACACATATACACACACACAAACACACACACACACACACACACACACACACACACACACACACACACATACACACACCCTGATTAGTCAGGACTGTCATCCTTTCTACTTCCTTCTGTGCAACTTTGTTATCCACTCCCCCTACCATAATCTGTTTCAGGAGTCAGTAACTGCCCCTCTTACTGCTGACTCAGATGCACTGCTTGTTGCTGCAGTACGGTAAACCTCTGTACTCTTCTCTGCCTACTTCTTACCTACGTTTTCACTTATCACTCCTCTATCTGAAGTGGTCTCTCCCACCATTAATTTGTTCCTTTCACTGTGCTTACATAAAATCTGATAGTTCCTTTACTAGTGTGACACTGCTAAGCCCTCCCATGCCATTTAAGTTGAATAATTGTGTGGTACTCCAACCTACCTCCCCCCAGTCCATCCTGCTTTAACTGCCATAATCTATGTCCAATGTCCACTCTTTTTTGGTGCAGCAGTACTGAGAAGTCCTTCAATCCTTTTGTTCATGTGACCCCATCATCTGACTCATCTTCCATGCTAGTTGCCTTAAACTTCAGCCTTTAATTTGGGGGCAATGCATCTTCATTATAATATGACTGTCTCTGACACCTGGGCTATTAAAGGGCCTCCTCACTGTTTATGCTCTGTGGGTTCAAGCCTTCACTCTCCTTCACCAACTTCATGACTTAAGTTCATACAAATTTCATTATATCTTTCCCTCCATCTTGGTGAGCTATGTTCTCCAGTTCAAACAGTTTTATATTGACTTTGTCTAGCATAGATTTTAGTTACATTAATTTATGCTAAAATGTCAACCAACCATCTGCATCAGTTTTCCCACTTTTGGGTCCTCTTTCTGTATATTTTTTGAGTAACCCTAACTCATTTTTAAAACATCATGTGATAGCTTTCATTGACGCTGTACAAGCTGCAATAACGACTGCATGGAATCTGTCTTTGAGTGACCATATTGTCCCTATTTCTCATTATCTTTCTTACAACACCACTAATCGCCTCCAAATATTTCTATTTTATTTACATCTCCACATATAGTTAGTCCCTTCCAAATACTTTCAACGCTAACTCCTAATCTTCTTCTTTCCTTGACATATGTCCTATACCTCTACAAACTCAACTTACCTTTCTAGTCCTAACTATCCTCTGTCACATCTTCCATCTTACTATATTTTTACTTGTCTACCTTTTTTATATTATTGATATCCTCTTTACATACCTTTTGTTAAGCAAATCCATTGTATCATCACTACACATACAACTTCATTTTCTCTATTGCTGACCTAACCTGTACTATGTCTCCATACACTCAATTCGTACTATGTTTGACTCTTAACCTCAGTGTACATCCTTTTAAATCCTCTAGGTTGTACTGCACATTACCATTATCAACTACCTTTTTTTATTTACTATGATAATTGCTATTTCTTTTTATTATTATAATATCTGTTGATTATGTATTGTTTGTACTTATACTTTAAATTGTATCATGTCTTTGGAGCTTTTCTCCCCGGGCCTCTACTGAAAATGGACATATATCCAGTTAGACTAGCCCGGTCAACAAATGTAAAATAAAAATAAATAATAAATAACAGTTTTGCATTTATTTCTTTGTTATTTATTCAGTTTTTTGCAAGTAAGCAAACTTTTTTAACCTTACATGTGTCCAGACTGCTTTGGAGATTACTTAATGACTACTCCTTTCTCCCATATAAGCTTTTTCCATTGGTTCACCTTCTGATTCATTTAAGATTGTTTTAATATAGATATGTATATATATATATATATATATATATATACATATATATATATATATATATATATATATATATATATATATATATATATAGGGTCTATATTAGAACACGAAATGTTCAAAATTTCGAGTGTTCTAATATCGATCGCTGAAAATATCGGAGAAACAGAAAACCAAATTTTTTCCTAGGGAAAGAATTTGGTTGTCCGTTTCTGTTGCTTCTGTATTTTCAGCGCTGTGGTGGAAAGTTACGGGTTGGGTTCAGGTAAGTGTGCGATTGTGTGGACGTGAGGGTTAGGGCGGGTTAGGTGAGTTAGTGTTAGGGCACTGGTCAGGTAAGTGTGCGATTGTGTGGACATGAGTGTTAGGGCGGGGTAGGTGACTTAGGCTTAGGGTGCAGGCGAGGTGACTTTGCGATAGTGACGGAACTTAGGGTTAAGGTTTCGGTTAAGGTAAGTGGATAGTTAGTGGTGTTTGTATAGTTTAGTGTGGGGTTAGGTGTAGGAGTTTAGGTGTATGTGTGTGGATTGTTGTTTGTTTGGTGTGCTTGTGTTGTATGCGTTTTGGAACAGCAAATTTTTTCCCTAGGAAAAAATTTGCTGTTCTGTATGTTCGATGTTTTAAATTTTCGATTACTAGGGTACGATATTAGAACACTCGAAATTTTGAAAGTTCAGTGTTCTAATATAGACCCATATATATATATATATATATATATATATATATATATATATATATATATATATATATATATATATAGCTGCAGTCTGTAAGCATGAGACTGTTTAATCAGTCAGCTGGCTGCTTGGTGAAATTGCTTTACAATGAGATTTGGGAATTTGCCCTTACCCCACTGATGTGCGATTATGGAATTGTTATATATTCCACTCCATTCAGCATTCAGACCTATCTTCCGCTCTATTTGGCATTCATTATACATGTCACTGAGTATAATACCCCCTTTGGTATGTACCTAACTAAGCACATCCAACAAGTGGAAAGTCCGCAGAGGTTCTTCACTAAAATAATACAGGGCATGACTAATATGCAGCATACCTCAAAGTCCTATCCCTGTATTCTGTTTCCCACAGGCTGTTGAGGGGAGATTTATGCCTGCCATACAAGGCACTCTGATGGACCTCCTGCATATCCACATAACAGACATCACCGGAATTACCTCTTCTAAAGACTTAAACCTTACCTGTGATATAAGTGACACCTGTTGGAGAGAAAGATATGTAACCCAGAGACTACTCCCTTCCCTGGAACAGGCTCCTCATCCCTGTGAAGCAAAGCTCGTCCCTAACCCAATTCAAGTATAAATTAGACAACTGGATGGGGAAAAGGAAATTCATCCCTGGTTTAGCATCTATGTCTGTAATGGTAAAGGCATCATATAATGGCTCATCTCTCAAGCCCTGCTTGTAAATGTTTTACCTCCCACGCCCCTGATTATACTTATCAAGGGTACCAGAACTTATCAGACTTGGGATGCATGGCTAGCCTTAAAAAGGCCCCAGAGGTTGTTTGCCTAATACAGACCAATGAACCTATATTTTTATCTTTTTCAATGTGATCTAAAAAAATTTCTCTTTTTGTATATAGATATATCTGTCTATCTGTATATATATCTATATATATATATATATATATATATATATATATATATATATATATGTATATATATATATATATATATATATATATATATATATATATATATATATATATACACACATTTATGCCATTTTACTGAAAGCCTGTTCATCAAAATCAGCAGTATAAGGCTATAACCAATCAAAAATCCAAACAAGGAAGAACACACAAAATGCAAATATACATTCTGTCTGGCAAATATGCAAACAAGTATTACAGCTTATTACAGGACTAGTACATAAAACGGGTCTATGACAATGGATCAAATAGTAAAAAGATTGAATGGCTGTAAGAACGAAAATGCTGTTCATAGAAATCTGTTTGGTGGGGGCTGCACCCCTCACATCCCCCACTAAATATATATACCAACTCCAAGATCACACAACAATGAGAAAAGGGAAATTTTCCAATTTTCACTGTACCATGATCTCAGAAAATGGATTTCTATGAATGGCATTTTTGTTTTTACAACCGTTCTATCTTTTTACTATTCCATCCATTGTCATAGACCTCATAAAACAAACCTCTACTAGCCTCTAATAAAATAATTTATCCCCCATTTTAGGGTCTTCATCCATGAGGCCCCCTTTATAAGGGTTAACGTCATAGTCACAGTAGCCTGACATAGCTTGCATCACCACACACAGTGTACTTTCATATACTCACTTTGTTTTGGATACGTTTCGCTCTCCATATTCACTTAATATCCCTTCACTACTGCCAGTCACCTATTCTACATTGTTCTAGAATCCTTTGATGAATCAGATATTATTTAAATTTTATGATCGCTGTATGTATTTATACAGCACCATTCAAAACAAATGTGCACCTGAAGGGTACTTACACAGACAAGACAGAAATATTCAACCACTTGGCTTACTCTTGCCAGCAATTCTGGACTGGTATGCCTACCATATATTATGACTGACAGAATGTAATTTATTTTATATTACAAGAGGATAGATGTGAATTCTGCATGAATTAATTTAATATCATCGTGAGTTAATTTTCTCATGAATTATTTTTTTTACTTTTTCTCCTTTGTGCCTGCCAACCTTCAGCCTTTCTGCTAAGTTTTGAGTCCATTCATTCTCTCTACTGTGATGGCCGCACTGTGACCATCACTAGAGAGCTGCAGGTTGTCAGCAAGGGCCACCATCATCAACAGAATATTTTTCAATCATGATTTATGGAGAAATAACAGCAATACATCTGAAATGTCTAATACAATAGGTTCTCCCTCTGTGCTTCCATATTGTAGTAGAAATATGCCCCCACATTCCTCAGACATTAAATATATTTTACTCCACATCCACTGCGTAATTGAAATGCATCCTTTATAAAATCCAGTACAACTATGGAGTTAGTTTTTTTTTAGCGCTGGGGGTGTTGGGGACAAAGCTTCCCACACTAGAGATGCTGGGGTCTTCTTCCCTATATTTCATAGTTTGTTTGTTATATTTCCAAGTGTTTCATTTTGTTACACAGTAGTTTGATATTTCAATATATTCTACCATTTCAGATTTCTATGGTTTAAAAATTCTTCATTGGGTTTCATTTTGTGTCATTCTTTTTACTAGCTTTCCTTCTTGCAATTACTACTTCTGAACTGATTGATATAATTGAGCTAGCGCTTAAGTGTAACTAGCATAGTGCTTGTTAGGGAAGGCAGTGATAGCATGTAACTCCTGGTTATTTCAGAAAGCAGCAGTTTGGTTACCTTAAATTAAATGTATCATTAGCAGTATATCTGAAGCATTGTAGAGAGATTGTGAGACTTACATTCTGCCTGAAAGCAAAGCAAAGTGGATTAGATAAAACATGTTAAAGTATAATACAGTGAATGTTATGTCTGCTTTTATGGGATGCCAGTTGGGCCTGGCTAGGGTGCCGCACTGATGTTCCAAGGGGAAGAGTAAAATAAATCTAATTATTTGGTTTACATGAAATTGCAAAGTAGAGTACTTCTTGGTAGATGAATATGTGAATAAAGCAAGGATAAGTTTCAGGTAAAAGTAATGCTTTCTGAATAGCAAATCTAGCATTATGTATGAGGAGATCTGTTAACTTTCAAAAGAAGCCAACTTGTGCACGAATGTGAATTTTTGGTATATTAATATAGCACTGGAATGTAAGCTGTAAATATAGGCATCAGCCAACATTGGGTCGTACTTTCAATTTCATTGAAGCATGGATTTTGTTTTAGATGGTTTTGCATGCTGAACATTTGGATTTGAGACAGATAATTAGTGATTTCAAGGGGTGCAGTACTGCTGCATTACTGGACCACCCCGCTGAAAATAATAATAATAATAATAACTTAGTTTCCATTGCTAAAGTGAGGAGCAAGAAATCTCCATGGCCAATGAATGGAGCTTCACACCCTGTATCTCCTTACATTATATAACACCCACCAAGGATCCACAACCAAGGGTGAATTCTTATGCAATTGACTAGAATCGTCTGTCAGTGCACACAGACCTAAAAGACTGTATAGTTAATAAGTCCAAGTCCTAAAATATTTTTTTGAGTTTTGTCTTAGGTTCAGACTGCCTAGAAATTAGAGGTTTGTCAGTATGTGTTAGTAAGATACTGATTAGGAGGTCAAGAGAAGCAATATATAGTAAAAAAGGTAGGTGGTGTAAAACAGATCCATGGCAGACATTAGAGTAAAGTAGTTTAGGATGAGAGATATAACGAGTTATAGTTACTTCAGTACTTACAATTTAGTTAGCAAAATAATTAGAGAGTAACTTGGAAACATCAAACTATAATCAAGTTGCTTTGAAGTCTTTGGATACGACAGCTCCTGGGAGTAGTCCTGCTCCTGTGACTAGGATGAAGCCATAGTGGCTTCTGTTGACAATACAGTGTCTTCTAAGGTAGTTGTGGATCTGTAGTAAGACACCTTTTAGTAGCGGCTTTAAAGAGTCAACAGAGAGGTTGTTTAGTAGTCATCATGAGGCTGGTATTCCAGACTTATGGAACTGGAGTTATAGTTGCAGAAGTCCATTCATTAGGAATGATGGCTTGGAAAAAAGTACAACTACAAATCTTTTTAAGAGCTTTACCAATGTAAGGAAGACATATGTTTATAACATTATACAGTTGTAATGCATTCTAGCATGTCCTTGATATTTAACACAAGATACCTTATTTAGTGGGGTTAGCATCTCATTTTGCTAGATATTTTTGAAGTAGGGAACAAACACAATAGCAAATGGCTATAAACGGTGCTTCTTCATAGAATTGGTCAGGCTTCATTAGTTGTATTGGATGGTCGAAACATCTGAAAATAAAGTCCATATAATAATAACTGAATTATGTAACTAGATATGTGAGCTTCTCCACTGTAGGCCTCGTAGTGCAGCTTATGAGAATGAATGATTTATCTGCCATATAAGTGATCTGTTGCATTTTAGACCTTGTATTGATTCACAGGAATAGGCTGCAGTGGTACAGCGGTTAGCCTTGTCGCCTGACAGCAAGAGATTCTCCCGTTTGATTCTCGGCTGGAGCGCCTTCTGTGTGGAGTCTGCATGTTCTCCACATGGTTGAGTGATGCAGAAAGACATGCAGGAAAGTGCATGCATGAATGGGTGTGCCTTCTTTGAAGTTTGGGCATCGGGCTGGCAACTCGGCATAGTAAAAATTCACTGACAATCATTAGCGGACTGGAGTTCCACTGTGGCCACCTCTAACCGGGAAAAGCCAAAATACATTACTATTGACTCACAGGAATGATTCATTTATTTATTTGTTAACTGGGTGAGTTAAATGCTCTGTTTTAGGTTCATAGGTATATACTAGGCTAACGACCTCCATGGCCTTTATAAGCTTAGCAGTGCCACCCAATCCAACTGTGTCCCTAGCTATCATATGCATTTATTAGGAGGGGATATGTTAGAAAGGAAGTTTCTAGAGATTATGTGTGTGGAGATGGTATGTTAGATTTATTCATTACTGTCTGCCTGTGTCTATCAGAGACATGGGGGGGGGGGCAGACCCTGGGTGAATTACCAGTTTTCCATCCATTGGTCTGGAGCCTGTTCCAGAGCACGGGGATCCTCTGAGACCCATCTCTGTTTCACCAACATGTCTTATTTATGTCTCAAGCAAAATTTAAATCCTTGGATCTAGCACTTCTTATGCTGTTCATTTTGTGAGTCTGCAAAAGGTCCAGCAGAGATGGGTCCAAGCATGTCTTGCATGCCAGGCATAGATTGCCTCTCAGTAACCTGTAGGAGACTCAGTATAGGGATTGGGCTTTAAGGCAATACATAAAGGAAAGTGAGTTTATACGCTGGGTTCTCTTGGTAAAGAACCCTTGTGAGTGTTCCAACTGTTGCATATGTCTGGACAGGTACATGCAAAAGGGGGTATTATACTCAATGATGGGTCAGATAAGGGCCATATAAAGTAGCAAATTGACTTCCTTAAACCTGGATGCCACGCCCTCCTTACTTATAAGTTGGATGACATTGTATGATTTTCTTACTATCTTGGCCACATGTTAGTCAAAGATCAGATTACTTTCTACATATGTTCTGAGATCCCTGACTACTGGGTCAACTTTTAGGGCTGTCTTATTGATTGATTCCCCCTTGGTGGCAATCTTCCCAAAAGACACTATAGTTCATTTCTTGGCATTGAGTTTTAATTTGTGACTTTGGCACCGGTCATTTAGAGCCTTTTTGCCATGACCTGGGTCACAGCATAAGGATAAATGCATATGTGCACAGAATTTACTGCCAAAATCTTTAGCATATTGCTTTATAGGTATGAAAGAAAAATGCAGTACCCAGAAAAAAATGCACAAAGAAATAGGAAGCACATCTAAAGTCCAAACAGGCAGTAAATAGAAGTCAGGAAGATTGAACATTGGACACTAAAGCTGAGATGCAGAAACCTTACTCACTGAGACAACATGCATGCTTTCACAATGGATACGATGATGGATATTTTACCAGTATAAATAGCTTGAATATTATTTAATGTGCTTAAATGTTCTTCTAGAGCTCCTATAACATCTGCATTTTAGAGTGGAACAGAAAGCCAGAAAACTGCATAACATGGAGAATTATGATCAGATCACCAATTCTAACCAATGTGTTAATGTGTTTAAGAAGTGGATTCAAAAATGCATTAAAAATATTTTTGATTAACAAGGTGGTCTTAGTTCTTTGTCATGCATAGAGCTTTAGCTACCCTTATGTACATGGAGAAAAAAAATGGACAGTAGCATAAAGCAATTTACAGCTTTGAAAGATGCCACATGCTTAGCACACTGACAGCAGTGAGAAGCTAAGTGTACCGCTGATGGTATGACAGCTTTGAAAGCTGTTAAAACACTTTAACTTCCATGTGGGAGATCAAAGGATTTTACAGCTTTTAAAGTTGATTACATTTGTCAGTTTTGTTCCTTGGTGGATGTTGTGTATGCTCTAGTATGAGACCAGAGCATAACCTCTGTGAAGTGTGCACAGCAACCCTTTATATGCCACTGTTTTATGTCAAGAAGTTGCATAATAAGGTTGTTATTGTTTCCCAAATGGCAATATAAAGTGAACTGCAATGAGAATTACCTAACATCTTTAAAAGCTGCAACAATTATTTATTTATATTTATTTATTATTTAAAATTTGTTTGCCAGGATAGTCCGACTGGACAGGTGTCTATTTTCAGTGGACTGGGGTCAATTACAGGTGCATAGATGGTTGGTGAAGAGGTATGTTTTAAGTAGGCTTTTGAAGGAGGGTGTGGAGTTTTGTAGTTTGAGGTCAGGTTATGTCACATTACTACACAGAACTGTGTCTGCCCTCATCTAATATCTTTAAAAGCCATAGCTGCAAAATCTGTATGGGAACCTAAAAAGACCAGAATCTCCTATCAAAAACTAACACTTCCCAAGAACAAAGGGGGTCTGAACTTGCCAGATTTCAAAACCTACTACTCTATTATCAACACTAATAGAATACTGAGAATAGCAGAGTATGACTCCAACACAAAGATTGGTTCAACGGCCTGGGTAACAATATACTATAGGTATATAAAAACACTAGACATCAATCCCAAAGCGCTTCCCTTCTTAAATAAAAAAAGATTTACAAGCCTATAACATAATAGAGCTGCTAAAACATTCTATAAATATAGCACAAAAACTTTTTCACTCCTTAAACCTTGGACAAGCTATTTTAATACTACAACCCCTCCATAAAAATCCTAACTTAAATATAAATAACAAGATGCTAAACCTAGACTCCTCCCCTTGGTTAAAACATAAAAGAATCCAAGATATCTACCTATTCCTCAATAGCACAATTCATGAATTAAGAAGAAATCTAAACTTACCTAAAGCATATATAATAATTTTAAGACAAATTAAAGAGGTGTGTTCCAGTTAACTCCAAAACCTTACCATACTCGAAAGTGACATCGAAAACTGTACCCTACTTTGGAAGACTATGTTAATATCAAGGAAAACAATAACGAACTCATACAAAATGGTAGGGGAAATCAAATTCCAGAAAGACCTTCTCTTCTCTAATTATTGGAGAAAATTAAAACCCGATATGGATGACCAGCAAATAGAAAAAGCAATCAACTTAACATTGAAAACTATTCCACTTAATAACCTCTCTTACACGCAACTCATGATTAATAATAACGCTTATTTCACCCCAGCAGTTCTTCACAAATTCAATGCAACTAAGTTCCCATACTGTCCACACTGTAAAGACCAGATTGCAGACCTAATACATATATTCTGGAGTTGTAAATGCATTTTCAAACTTTGGAATTCTCTTAAGTTACAACTGCAAAAAATGTGGTACCAAGCATCAACACTAACATGGGAATTTATTCTTTTACACATCCTCCCGGCCAACATTTCAGGAAAACAAGCTAACCCACTTATAATGGTTTTCTTATTAATGAAGCTATATATAGCTCGCAAATGGGTAGATCCTGTAAGTATTTCTTGGGAGGAATTCAAGAAATCTGCTATTAAACATCTATTAGCACATAAAATAGTATTGGACAAAAGAAACAAAAATATGAAAGCCCGAGCAATCTGGGAACAGTCCTATAATATCTTATTAGCCTAAAGTATCAGGTACACCGTATCATAAATTAACTGGAAGTATTCCCACGAGTACGCAGCTTAACTATGGATGCAGAATCATTTTTGTATGTGCTGATTTTAGACTAACAAAATTAATTGGGAAAGCATCTTTGTATATATTGTAATTAGGTATGTTGTATGACCTACATGTTTCTACTTTATCCACAATGTATAACATGCAAATATGGTCATTTTGTAAATATGGAATGGTTATGGTTTTTGCAAATGTAAAACGAAAATAAAAATTATTGGAAAAAAAAAAAAGCATAGCCATACCAAATTACAGAGGAATAAACTAACAACTTTTAAAGTTGTATTAAACTATGGAGTACTACATTAATGGATGCAAGGTAGTGGAGAACAGCATCAGAAATGCTAAAAAGATGAAACTTTGTAATACACTTGGGGCTGTGATGAAATGATTTGCCAAAACCCTGTTGCCCCATTGCTGCACTAAGTGAAGTATATTATGGTGCAACACAAACATCAACAACTGGCGTCCTGGATTCCTGGTTCTTCCTTGGTATACTGCAACACAAACATCAGCTATAGTTTCATGTATTATAAAATGTTATGATTGCGTATTTCTGATTATAAACTAATTTATTGTATGTTGTTAAAATGGATCCCAAAAATCACCAGTTGAGCTTTGTTCTTGATGGAAATGCACAAGGGGTGACTCTCTTAACATTCATTTTTCACGCGTATAATACATGGTTATGTCTAGAGACCTGATTATAATCCTATATATTTTGACCTGAACTACTTGTCTTATGCTCAGATGAGTCTAGGTGCTGCAGACATAAATTGTTACTTTAGGTCCTATATAGTGTTTTATTTTCTAGTTATTCTATTTTTATCAAGTAAACTTATGTTGACTTTATTTATTATTTTCAGCATTAATTCCTGTATGTTGACTTTGTTTCCAGTATTAACTGCTGATAGCTACGTTCAAGCCTAAGCAAGCATTGATAAATGTTTTCATAGTTTTTTTTTTAATATTCTGGTATACAGATATTCTAGAAACATATTTTTTATTTATTTATTTTTATTTTACATTTGTTGACTGGGCTAGTCCAGCTGGATATATGTCCATTTTCAGTGGAGGCCCGGGGAGAAAAGCTCCACAAATAACAACCATATAGGACAAGACAAGATATTTACAGTAGAAACTGGTACATTACAAAACCTTATAACATATTACATACCTAGGATTTTATATTCTGTATTCCAGTAGGGAAAAAAACCTGATGTAAAAATAACCTACATACAACAGTAGTTTGAGTTAATAATGGAAATTATATCTAAGAGATATTATAGATACTAAGGTCACACAAAATAATCACATGGCATTTGGAAATTCAATTCATAATTTTTTATTTATTTTTATTTATTTATTTTACATTTGTTGACCGGGCTAGTCTAGCTGGAGACATGTCCATTTTCAGTAGAGGCCCGGGGAGAAAAGCTCCAAGAATAATACAGATTTTCTTTACAAAGTTAAAAACAGGAGTTATACAGATAATAGAGATAGCAATATTACAAAAAAAGTTTTTTTTTTCTTTTTTATTCAATAGTACAAATTGGTGTTACCATGGTCATTTTGTAAGGTACAGAGTAGAATTAAGATGGTCATTTTGTAAGAGACTGAGGTATGATGTAGATATATACTAGTAAGATATATGCAATAATGTAGTTTATGGATACATAAAAGGGAGCTAATAAGGGATGAGGTGGGATAAGTGAATATGAGAAGATTTAGTCAGGGTTAGTACAGGTACATAGCCAGTGATTGTTAAGGTAGAGTTTCAAATTCCTTTTGAAAAGTGAGAGAGAAGTTTGAGATGTGATTTCAGAGGGAAGTTTATTCCAAAGTTTTCCTACAGAGTTAGAGAACAACGACTCACCTGCTGTGTTGTTGGGTTTAGTAGTATTGATCAGTAGTTTGCAGATACAGAAATAGAACTGTGTCACTTGACATCACATACACAAACAACTGTTAATTGCAATACCTAATAAATAAACAGCAACACAACAGGGAATCAAAAGCTCCTTCAAAAGGAATATAAAGGGGAAAATAAATACATGTGGCTGTCTGATTATACATTTCCACACAACCTCCCCTAGAAGTGACAGAGATAAAAGTAATGGGGAAGAACTTATTCAATTATAACTGAACTAGTCACCAGCCATACTTATAAAAAAAATGTATTTCTGTGGGGGTGTTGCTCATCTGGTCAGGGTAAAACAGACAAACATTCATGGGTTCAGTTCAAGCAGCTTTGTTACACACAAACACATCAGGAATGAGGCTTTGTAACTTAAACTTAAATAAACTTATAAACAGGTTGACTACCACACTCATACATGTTAACCCTCTGGCTGATCTATTAAAATGGCACTGTTGCCTGCACATGCTCACTATTTATATGCACGTGCCTACATCCAGAAAGGCTTCTTAAAGATGCAGACACACGCTCTCATCCACAAGGGGCAAAGCCTCCTGCACCCCACATGTAGAGGCTGTTGCTTACATGTACTAACTCCCCTGGTCATAAGTCTTCATCATCATCCATTTTTTCACATTTTTACATGGGGTCTGAGTTATGTGTCAACTGTCACTACTTTTTTCCTTCACCAGCAATCATGACCACCTGTCTCAGGTCTTCTCTCCATCTCTTTGCTGGACATCCTTCCATTCTTCCTGTCTCTCCTAAATCTGCTTTAGTAAAATGTCTTCTGCTTTCTTGCATATGTGGCCAAACAACTTTAATTTGTTCAATTTGACCTGTATAATCTTCTGATGTTCTCAAGTTTTTGCCTGACCCCACAGTATGCATTGTACTATCCATCTCAGGAACTTCATCTCCGTTACCTCAGGCTTCCTCAGTTGTTGTGCTTTCAATTTCCATGCTTCTATGCCACACAGAAGCACTGGTTTCACCACTGTTTTGTACACTTTACTTTCCAACTTCTTTGGCATTCTTCTGTCCCACATTGTCCCTGACACTTTGTTCCAGCTGGCTGCATGGTCTCGGATTCTAGCTCTGCCTTCCTCATTCTGACTTCCCTTCTCTTCAACCACACCTCACAGATACCTGAAGCTGTTAACCTGTTCCATTGTTTGCCCTTCTATCTCAATTTTAAACTTCATTTGATTTCCCTATTTTCTGCCATTACCACTGTGTTGTCTTTACTCAGTTTCAACCTGAATGCCTTCAATTTTGCATTTACATCCCCTATTATTAGCTGATATTCCTGTTTAGACTCTGCTTGTAGATTCATATTGTCTGTATTCAGTACCTTTGTTGATCTGTACTCTCTGACCTGTTTGCCAATGTAGTGCATCACCAATATGAACAACAGTGGGCTCAAAGCTAAGCCACAATACACACTTACTGTCACTGGAAACCTCTTTGTGACTACAAACACTGTTAGAACACTGTTGGATCTAGATGGTCATGAAACAGGGGGAAAAGAAAAACCCCAGTGTAGTATATTTTGTGAGAGATCTGAGGTGAGTTATGGTGTGGTAAATATGGATTATTAGGGGTAATATTTAGCAGTATGGGAGAGATATCATTGGTAAGTTCAGAACACAAAATGGTCTCATTTGAAGTAAAAATAAAACCTGGACCCCCAGATAATTCTGGAATATTTAGGAACTACTCTAACTATAACTTCCTGCTATTAAGTGATAACCTGGCAAACTTTCAAGCCCCCATAAACCCTGAGAATACTGCTGCCTATGTAGAACTGTTCACAGAAACCACGTACAAGCATGTTAATAGCTGCATATAGGCAGCTGTACCCACCAGGAAGAAGTACAGAACTAACTCAAAAAACAAGCCACCCTGGTGGAATCACAAAATAAATAGGCTGTATAACAGGAGGAAGAAAATCATGGCAAAAATTAGGAGGTGCAGCACCTAGCATGATAAAAGCACTCTCATCAAACTAAACAAACAACATAGAGAACAAATAAAGTTTACCAAAGGCAAATTTGAGGTAAATTTGTCTTCCCAGGCCAAGGACAACCACAAGGCATTCTTTAGCTATGTCCGCAACCTCAAAGGCAATACACAGTTGAGTGTAGAGCTCATTGTAAATGGAACCACCTATATTGTGTTAGAAAATATATATCAAACCTACTGGTTAACAAATTCGGCTTCAACTTTACCCCTCTCTCTCCCTCAGCCTTACCTCAAGAAATGCCATCAAATATAACCACCCTGGCTATAACTAGGGAACAGGTCCTTAATGCTCTTTCTAAGGCCAAGAACACTGTAACAATGGGCCCAGAAAATATCCCAGGATGCCTTCTAAATAGCATGAAACATTAGGCCCTCTGGAATTGTTATTTAGCTGTAGCCTCCAAACAGGCTTTGTGTCTCATGAATGGAGAACAGCAACAGTCATTCCTCTGCACATAGATGAGCTATTTACAGACCCTGGAAACTGCAGACCCATAACTCTTACTAGTCCTGTATGCAAAGCCATGGAAAGAATTATCATGGAAATGATGAATAATGATATAGTTAACTTCCAGACACTGGATCAACCAAGTTTGGTTTCATCAAGGGCAAGCAGGTCATGCCTACTCAACCGGTGGACTTCTTTAAGAAGTACACCAAAGCAATGAATGAAGGCAAAATGGTTCACATGGCCTACCTTGACCTGGCCAAGGCATTTGACACAATACCCCACTCAGACACTGTTGACAAACTCAAGAGGTTAGGTACAAGCCCATATGTCACCCAATGGATAGCCAACTCTTTCACAGACAGGACCCAGGAAGTTAGAATTGGGGAGTCCACCTCTAGAGAGAGGCCAATCACAAGTGAAGTCCCTCAGGGATTGGTCTTTGGACCACTTCTTTTTGGCGTTTAGTTCTCTGAAGTCAAGGTCAATGTCAATGGTTTCTGGTTGACTAAAGTTGCAGATGACTGCAAATGTGTCATCGAAAACCACACCAACTCAAATGTTCCCCAGAAAGAGCTGACACAGACAAATAACTGGTGTCAGAGACATGGACTAAAACGAAATACCAATAAATGTGTAACAGTATCCTTCGGGAAGTCATCCAGCCCTGGTAATTATCATATTGACAACACACCCCTTAAAGCTGATGCAGTAGTCAGGGACTCAGTGGCACGCATCCGTAGTGTCTAGGTAATGAGGAAATCATTCTATGTTGCACAACTTATAAACTAAGGTATGACATCTAGGTCCAAAGAAGTCATTGTTCCACTGTATTCGGCATTCATCAGACATATCACTAGTACAATGCCCCCTTGGGTCTGTACCTAGCCAGACATATCCAACAAATGGAATGTCCACAGACGTTCCTCACTAAAATAATGCAGGGCATAAGTAAAATGTCCTATGCAGACTGCCTGGAGGCCCTATTGCTGTATTCTATCTACTACAGGCTGTTGAGGGGAGAGCTATGCCTGGCATACAGGGCATTGTCAGACCCCACTCTGATGGCCCTATCTGCAAAACAAACAGCACCAGAATGCCCTGTTCAAAAGACTTCAACCTGACATGTAATATAAATATGACCTGCTGGAGAGACAGGTATATATCCCAGAGACTGCCCCAACTCTGGAACAGGCTCCCCATCCATGTGAAGCAGAGTTCCACCCTAACCCAACTCAAGTGTAATTTTGACAACTGAATGAGGAACAGAAAATTCATCCCTGGTTTGGCAACTGTGTCTCTAAGGACACGGGCAACGAGTAACTGATTTATTTCCCAGGCACCTGCTTGTAAATGTTTCATCTACCAAGCCCCTGCTTACACTTATCAAGGGTGCAGAACTTGCCAGAGATTTGTGATGCATGGCTATGCTTAAAAAGGCCCTTGTGGTCATTAGCCTAGTCAACACCTATGAACCTATAAGAATGAAAGCTATTGAAGTGGGTTAGTAAAGTGAGTACACAAAATAGCACCATACTGGTTAGAAGCACTGTCAGTAGTGGTGACAGAAGTAGATTAACAATTAGCCTATACTATAAGAGGAGAGACTAATGGGATGACTGTAGGACAGAGTACTGTGAAAAGATATAGTTGGAAGTACTGTCAGGGGAAGGGCTCAGAAGTTATGGATAAAGTACAGAGCAGCATGGGATGGAGAACCAGTGCTTTAAATGATGCTAAGCATTAGACAGAAGTTGGGAATATGTGAATAAAAAGAAGAGTGATTCAATGACAGTAGTAACGTAGCTTGGGGAGGTACTGGAATTAGGTATCATTACTAATAGGTGGCGATGATTAGTATAATGCTGGAGTACGGTGAGGTGTTTTAGTGACAGATGACATCATGTGATGTTCAGCGAGCTGCTGCTGATCACTGGTACATATTTTGAACAGGGCCACTTCTTAGTGGAGGTACTACTACTGGAGTGACAGAAGACACAATCTGATTGTCCACAGACTAGTGCACAATAACAAATAATCCCGGCAGACTGCTGGTCACAAGTACAGCTTTTGCATAGGGCCATTTCTCAGTGCAGTGATGTGCAGACTTGTGGAGGAAGGTGGTGACTAACTAGATGTGAAGTTCTAACTGCACATTGTCTGTTTAATGACTTTGTAAGCTCTCTGCAATAAGTGGCTCTTCTCAAGGGTGACCTGAGAGAACTCTCTGATTAAGTGACTTATTCAGAGTCACATAGGAGACAGATAGAGGCTGGATTAATCAAATCATTTTTCCTTGAATGTAAGAAACAACTTGTTAAAGCTCTGAGCCTTACTGTTGAGTGTTAACTGCCAGACTATAAGGTATTAGAGTTGGACTAGCTACACTTTGAATTTTAGCCATAATATTTAAAGCACTAACAGAGCACAGTAAATATTACAGGGACACCCATGCCAGTGGCATAGTTGGATGAAGCTCAGTCATGGCACAGGTGACCATAGTTTAAATAACAGCTTTCTTTCATGATGTTACAGGCAGGGAAGGGTTGGTGTATCTCTCCTGGCAGTTGGGGGTGGGGGGATAGGAGGATGTACACAGAGATAATGGCAAGCTTGGAACACTGAGGTGCTTGAATGAGTCTGTGTTTTACAAGAGTGGCCCTTCTATCATGTTTTGAGTTCATACATTAAAATATACCATTAAGAGAAAACCAAGGCTGATGAAAATACAAGATTTCAGGCACTACTTGAGATAAGAAGTAAAAAAGCAGACATTACTGAACTTGCAAATGTTAGTTTAAGAATTTACTTTATTAACTGAAAGAACTCAAAAGAATATTGCTGGATGGACAGAGTTACCTAAGGGTTGAATATAATTTGTATCCCTTGGTTTTGTTATTAGTATGATACATAGTGTGACAGCTGTGCCCTGGCCCAGCAATCAAGGAGGCTCAATCCTCACCACTAACACTAGAGAGAGCGTCTCATATATGAAGAAAGGATAACAAAGACACACAGTAAAGTGCAATTTCTCTTAAGAGCAGACAGAGATCACAGTCAGTCTGGGGCTGGTCACTTCCTTGCTCTCCAGGTTCCCACTAAGATTCCCCACTGGCACAGCTATAGGGTCCAGATCTCAGCCTAGCTGGGCAAGCTAAAACCTCCCCACCAATTAATATGCGATGCCCGTGCCCTGGCCCAGCAATCAAGGAGCCTCAATCCTCACCACTAACACCAGAGAGAGCGTCTCATATATGAGAAAAGGATAACAAAGACACACAGTAAAGTGCAATTTCCCTTAAGAGCACACAGAGATCACAGTCAGTCCAAGGCTGGTCGCTCCCTTGTTCTCCAGGTCCCCAATAAGACACCCCACTGACACAGATATAGGGTCCAAATCTCAGCCTAGCTGGGCAAGCTAAAACCTCTAGCATCCCCTCTGTCCAACCAATGCTTCATGTCCCTGCCCAAATAGCTGACACACACACACTTTGAGAAGAGTTTATACAGCCACACAGACACTCCTGGGGAAGGCTGGCACAGGTTCTCCTGCTGTGCCCCTTTTACCCAAACTATACGGTAGTAATCACTTGCCACCACCCAGCCAATTTTATCAACTACCCAAATGCCTTTAAAAGGGTGTCCAATTATTACTGTGCAATATTATTATCCAATTTGTAAGTGTGACTAATCAATCAAGGCTTATTTCGAGTGACTTGGACAGTAAACTCTATAAATATGCAATGTACTCTAGAGCTTAACTTATAACTAGACAAACCAGCCACAGTTTACAGTTTTTTTAAATATTTAATAATAAATAATTAAAACCACAAGACAATACTTTCTACTACACAGTGCTAGTCAAAAGTTCAGAGATTATACAGAAATACTTAAAATAATTCAAGTACAGTTCTGACATCACAGAAAAACACTTAGTCTAATCTTTCTAGTTTCTAGCTGTTTCTAAAAGAAAACACAAGTCTAAGATAACTTACATATGAGCAAGACAGTGTGGATGATCAAGACAAAAATGCTTAATGCCTTCTGATTCTCTCTGTTTAAATTGCTGCTGCAGTTCTGATAAACATCACATCTTTTTTACACTTTTCTGGCGTTCCCAGGCTGACAGATACTACATTCTTTTGTTATCTTGCAGCTGCAGGAAACTACATCAATAAAAAACATTCCATATGTAAACTCAAGTAATTATTCCTTAAGTTAAAACAATAGGCAGGATGCCTTCATCTAGCCCGGCCAGAGCCAAATTGTAAACATCAAAGACAGTCATGAAATAATTTGAACTTCAAGGGACAAACAAGAAATGCTTGTCTTAGCTTTTTTTACAGCAGAGGGCAATGTTGTTACATTATTTTAAGGTCAACATTTCACAGCATATTCTTTCAATCAAGAAAACTAGTCTGTAATTCAACATTCATATTTACAAATGATAGAATTATCTGCACAATTCTATCTGGCTAGGCTGGCAGCCTTCACACATAATAAGATCCAAGATATTATAACCTCTAACTAGAGAGTGAATGAATGTTACCTTAGAAGTAATATATCAAAGAGTTCAGAAGTCTAAGGAATGGTTTCAGAGAGTTATATTTTATAACTGGAGAGTTACAAAGATCCAGCAAAATGGTTGATGTCTTTCCAGCAAGTAACCCTGTTAAGCTATTGAGAGAGTTAAAATATTGTCATTGTTCATGTTAGAAGTCTGATGAAATGCTGGGATGCATAAGGTTTAGTTGTTGCTAATATTATGAAGTTCAAAGCCAGTAAGGTGCTACAAGGCTATGAGCTGTTAATGATCTGCTCAAAGTGATACATGGTTTAATTTCCATGGCCTTCATTTGCCTACTGTGTGACTTTGAGCAAGTCACTTAACCAGACAGTATTCTGGGGCAGCTGGGAAATTGGGCTACTCTCTTCAATGGTCCCTTGGACTGCATGCCTAATTAACAACCGATGAACCTACAAAGTGAAGTGTGGTGTCAAACATAAGTCAAATGGCACTAGTTCCATGGTTAAAACTTGGACTGACTCCTCAAAAGTTCCATGGCTAAAATTAGGAATGACATCTTTTTAGATGCCCAAACTGGGCCACCTTTTACAAAAACATGAAATTTTGCAGGATAAATCGTACCCTTTAACAGTACATAGGGCTGGACTTCACTTTTTTCCAAAACAAAAACGTATTTTTATAGAATTTGAGTTGTGTGTATTGCTTCATATCACACCAAAGTGTTTCACATGCAGAACAACTGTTTTATGCAACAGTTAGAGGAAAATCAAAAACATATTTTCCCTAAAATCTCAAGACATTCAAACTTTTTTCAGAGTTTTTCACATAACACAGTTATTAAATAGGGCCACTCCTGTGCATAGAAGGACAGGTGGCAACCCAAAGTAAAACAAAGCAGAATAAATAAGTGCAAATACAAGGCCTTCCTTTATTATGAAAAACAAAGTACAATCACTGTCCCATTCAGTCACAAAAAATATTATTGTCTTTGTCTCTGCGCATTTGTGTGAATGTACAACTGCCATTCTGACTCTCCGGTCGTGAATATAAGCAAAATGGTGAAAATGATAACTTTTGTTGAAGCAACAGTATCCCTGCTATCAAGACATGCAAGGATGTCCTCTAGCTAGTACCCTTCTGGTGGGAAACAAAACAACAAACAAAATGTATTCATGAAAGAAAAGAAAGTAAAAGTACAGTGAGTAAAATATAAATTTAATGTAAGCTTCAATTATGACTTTATGAAACAATGTAGTCATGCATCTCACTTTTTTTCTTTTAACACATTGCAGTCAATCTCTTTTTTGTCAGTCTCTTCTTTCCCACTCTAGCATAAAAAGCAGCCAGACTTCCAGACTACGAATGCTCACCTCCTGTATTCTACCCCATCACCCTCACCAGATTCAGCAATGCTGGTACAGCTTCTATGATCCCTGCACAGCATACACACCCAGCGTTGACGAGCCTGGAATGATTAATGCCATATCAGACTGAGAGTAACATTTGAGGTCAGAGTATTTTTTAGAAAACCTGAAAGAAATTATGTGTCAGAAGTGCAGATATCTAGTGCAATACATTGGGAAGGTAAAAGCCATTTTTTCTAGGTCCATTGAACAGAGAACACAGGAGAAAGTATTAACAGAAAACTGCAGCCTGCAGTTATTAGCATTCCTTCCTCAAACGGTTTGGTTCTATGGTTCCTCAAACAGTTTGGTTCTATGGTTTGGTCCCAGCAGGAGTAGCTTCAGTGCAGAGTCTGTTTATTTTTCCTGCATCTGTATGGGTAATTTAAGAAAGGAAAAGCAACAGACAAATTCAATCATTTAGCATGACTGCTAATGAGAAAATAAATCAGAATAGATAAAGATATGGTAAAACATTACTGGTTACTAGAGCAAGAGTGTCATAGAATGAAATGGATTTAAAATAGTTGTTTTATTTAAAAGAAACCTTTCTGAGACATAGTGGTGAGTTTATGGAAAATATAGCAACAATCAAGGGAATAACATTACAACCTGTAAAATGTGGGTGCTTCAAAAGTAGACGTGGATATTTCTTAATGAGATAGCCACACCATCTCAAGACCTCTAGAAGAAGCACAGTTGCAATACAAGAAACTCAATTGTTGTATTAAACTATTGTTCTAGTTAACAGGGGATAAATATAAGTCAGAATGTCTTCATCTCTTAAAAGTACTTAAGGAAGATCAGAATAGATATGTATTGCATACTGTCAACATTCATTTCCAGCATACATGCTTCATCAGCACATATACTAACATTGAAATGCTTACAGAGAAGATTAACAAGGCTCCTGCCCAAGGATGAAGCATTCATTTCTGTTTTACACCTTCAATAATAGCAATAACAAACTCTTAATTCAGTTCTAATGTTAACATTTCCAGGCCTCATTGTATTTCCCTCAACAACATCTGAGCAATGATGAGGAAACAATTCCTTAGCATTAAAATTTACATTAAAATCTAGAACTGTAGTAATATTAACTCTCACTACAATCTTTTAAATAATTAGCTAACTTACACAGCCTCAGTGCAAGAAGTTAGCTGAAACCAGAACAAGAATCATGTTCAGACTGGCACAAAGATATGCAATCACCACTGGCATAATTTGTACATTCATAAGCACAATACATACCCCTTAAGAAATGGGAAAGTTACAGCTGTACTTTTCTGGATGTGATTTAAGACAAGCAGAAAATGCCATACCGAGGTTATGTCTGAGACATTATAAACTCCCATAGTTACACAGTTATCTGCAGAATTGTTGATAAGCCAATGAGGAGCATAATTTTTCATTATAATCCTTCTGTATTAGGCATATCTTTATTATTTCTTAAAGGATATTCTCATACAGCTCAAAAAAGGCAGATGGTATAATCATACTAAATAAATGTTTTAATGTTGTTATGCTGGGTATTTGAGGGTGAACATGGGTTTTATAAGACCTTCTAATATTTAAGAACATTTTCCTCTATAACAGCTGAACAATGGACACAAAATTTGTATGCCAAATGGTATTAAGTGAGCATTAGACTGAATGTGCATGACCTTACGTTGATCTCCAAAATGCTGACATTCTCAAAAGATTAGAGATACAGAAACAGCTGCTATGATGTTCTTTATTTGTATATGCACAGTGGTTAACACTGTATTATAAATCTAATTTTATTGCTCATTTTAATGCTAATAATCATAAACTTGACAGTATCTGAGGCTCAAAATTCATAACATTAGCGTTAGCCTGTGAGTTTATTATTTTTGTTAGGTACATACATGAAATGAATGCAGACCATGAAACAAATCTTTATCCTGATCACCCAGGTACTTTTACAAGGTGGAATGGTAGATGACTTTTTAGTTATTGCCGAGTTTGTTCTCAATAACACAATTCAGTATAGCTTGCTTATTGGGAATATTATAGATATATCTCGGTGTTCTAGCTTATAATTAGTCATAAAGCATTGGCCATTATTACTAATGTATATTAGCAGTAACCACACATTTTAAGAGAGGATTTTGTTCCTTCAGCGCAGTCCTTAATGCCCTTATCATTTCCTAACTCCTGCAGCGATTGTGCATGCATTTCATGCTACGAATAAATGCTGCAAGAAAGACCCAGCTTTTCTAATAATAAAAAATGGCATTTGGATTTCTTCCTCTACTCCTAAGTCTTTCATCATGTCTCTATTGATTTTATTATTAAGTGTCATGCTAAATAACTTGAATTAGCCTGTTGCTTTTTTTCTCAAGGATTAATACTGTTTCAAACATATCTTTAGGGAAGAAGTCAAGTCTGTCATCTTTGTTTAAGATACACTTGTAGTAACATTGCTTCTCTGTCAAGCATTTGCCCCATGTCTAACCATATGGGGTATGCATTAAAATATTTTTATATACTAGTATGTTTAATATAGCAATAACCCATGCCTGGGTGTGGGTAATGCTGGATTTACCCACGTTGGTGTGGTTTGGTCACGAGGGCAAAGCCCGAGTGGCCAAACAAAGCCAACCATGGGTAAATCCAGCATTACCCACACCCAGAAGTGGGTTATTGCTATTATACAATGTCATTGTGTGTCTTTCGGCTTTTCCCGGTTAGGGGTCGCCACAGCGGAAACTCCGGTCCACTAATGATTGGCAGTAGATTTTTACGTACTGGCTTGCCGGGCCTAATGCACAACCTTCAACGAAGGAACGCCCATTCACGCATGTCGCCACACAGAAGATGCTCTAACTGAGAATCGAACGGGCAAAGTCTAACTGTGAGGCGACAACGCTACCGCATATTTAAGAAAAAAAATAATTACTTTTCTTAAATAATGGAATTGTATAATGCCTCCTTGCTGCCCTTCTGCAGCTGTCTGGTATTCTGTGGCAGTTCTGATGTACTGTGCATGTGTATGCCTACGCAGTACATCAGAGCTGTGGGCAAAAGCAATGGAGAAAGCAAGATCTCCGTTGCTTTTTACAAACTGTTTTGCTATGTTAAATGGGTTTAACATAGCGAGACAGCTTTAAAAAAAGCAACGGAGATTCTCTGTTGCTTTTTATAAAGCTGTCTCGCTATGTTAAACGAGTTTAACATAGCGAGACAATGTGAAGCAACGGAGATCTTGCATTCTCTGTTGCTGTAAAAAAAGAGTTATAGTAATGGAAAAAGTCTGGGTGACTGGACCTTTTTCCATTACTATAACTCTGATTTACAACCTGCATGCTGACCAATCAGCGTGCATGTTTTTGAATATTAATGGGGGGTTGTTGCATAATGGTCTTTTTTAGCCAATTAAATCATACATGTTATCCTTGTCTATACATAATTTTGAATTAATTAACACATTTACATCAGGTAGATAATTTGTACTATGCAGGCATTTTTCTTTCATGACTGTTTTACAGAATGCATCTCAGTAAAAGGAAGATGAATAGAATATATGCTCCCTAAGATAATATAAGAGCTAAGGAAAAAGATGTAAAATGTATAGTCTTTATATGAATTGATACAGCTGCAATACTCCACAACAGTAATGTGGATAAGAAGGGAGGAAAGAGAGATGGAAAAGTAAGAGAGCAGAGGTACACTGTCAAAAGTGTAGAGAGCAAATATGTCAACAACAGAGTGTAAAACAGGGTGCTACATGGGATGGGTGTTGTCATGTGCTAGTTAATGCAGGTGGAGATGTTTCACTGCCTGTTTGGAAGTTGATAAGGTGAAGAGGAGCCACAATAGCTTAAGGGATGTAATGTTTTGTAGAACACCCACTAACAAATAAAACTCTACAGTTAGGGTAGAAGAAACAGTCAGGAACAATGACAGAGTTGATAGTGAGGTAGCTGGAATACAGAGGTCATGCAGAAATATGTTGTGATAGGCTCAGTCTGAAGAAGGGACAGTGATTAAGACAGAGTAGTTTGCTTATGAAAATGAAGATGGTTGCTGGATAGGAAGAAAGTTTTAAGGGTCAAAGAGTGCCCTGTTCTGGGAGAATATACAATGGAATATCAAACTATTTAATTAGTCCTGAAGTTTGTCCCTGTTTGTTTCAAACTGTAAATTCTAGAAAGAATCCAATAGCTACTTTCCCAAGAGTAATATATTCCTTTTCAGTGTGGAAATTGGTGATATGGTAATGTCCTCTTAACATGTTGGGCATCATCCACTGAATCTTCTCTTCATACTATTTAAAGCACAGCACAGTGTCTGATGGATCAAGAGGGAGAACAGAGGTGATAAGGATGCTCCATTTAAGAGAGGGATGACATCTCATGCTTTGATGCCAAAAATAAAATGGCTTTTGTATACTAACGTTCATGATTTATTCTCTGCCATCTAACCTTACGCAGAAAAGGGATAGGTGTAGTTTGAGTTTAAATTTTAATGAAATCAGCTGATGTCAAAAGCATAACAGAAAATAAGGTTTTATATAGACTGTTTTTAAGTATATTCTTTATAAAGATTGTGAACAAAAAGGAACAGTATGAACCACTGAGAGATTAGCCATTGAAATGTAAAATGTGGACAAGCATATTTCTGTTTACCATGGCAATGCCTGTATAAATTTCAAGATAGCTTTAAAATCATTGTATAAACAACCACAATAGCTTTTCCAGGCAACTGAATGGATTCCAAAAGCAAAAATAACAGACCAATCAAACCAAAGAAGCTTTGAGTCAGTTATTTTAGAGCTAATTCACCAGCAGGATTAAATATTATGAATAGTATAATATCTGGTTTAAAATATAAGCACGACTATGTCTAATTAAGTTGTACCCAGGCTGTATATACATATATATATATATATATATATATATATATATATATACATCAATAACATATATATATAACGCAAAACAGAAAAACAAAACACCGACAACCAAAAAACAAAACACCGAACACAAAACACACAAAACACAAAAACAAGTACAAAACACGAAATCACCAAACACAACACCGAACACACACAACACCAAACACACAACAAACACAACAACACAACACACAAAACAAACCACACACAACAAACACATACACACCAAACACACACACACCCCTCCAACCCCTAACCCACCCCTACAACCCTAACCTAAACTACTACCACACCCTTACCCTCAACTAACCCTTCACCCTTCACTTCCTAACCACTTACCTGACCCACTCCTAACCTAAACTCTACTCTGACCCTACTCACTTACCCCTACTCCTAAACTCCCTCACACCAAACTAACCCAAACTCACTTACTCCTTCTTAAACCCCCTCCGCTCCCTTCCACCTGACCCACCTCCACCCCTATCCACTTACCTTTTCGCACCCTTAACGTCCGTCACTACGCGGCATACTACACAGCCTTTTCCCATTTTCGGCATCCTCGGCATCGGCGTCGGTGCTTTCATTGGTTCTTTCTTGCTTGTCTTCTTCTTCTAGGTCGTCCGGGTCGGTCTTCTGCTGCTCTGATCTTCTGGGGCTCGCGATTTCCCTGTCGATGTTCCGGCGTGTCGTTGAAGTGAGGTAGAACCATATATATATATATATATAGGTCTACCCGAAAACACTGAATGCTGACAACGCAGACAACGATATAACTGACACCGGACGATTGACAACGGAGATGACCAACGATTGAAAGTCCCGACACTGAGAACACCGACATGTTAAGGTAAGTGTGTGATAGTGACGGACGTTAGGGTCAAGGTGCAGGTAAGGTAAGTGTGCGATAGTGACAGACTTTAAGGTTAGGGGCGAGTTAAGTGAGTTAGGGTTAGGGTGCGGGTAAGGTAAGTGTGCGATAGTGACAGACTTTAGGGTTAGGGGCAGGTTAAGTGAGTTAGGGTTAGGGCGCGGGTTAGTTGAGTGTGTGATAGTGACGGACCTTAGGGTTAGGGTTTGGGTTAAGGTTAGTGCATAGATAGTTGTGTGTAAGGTGTAGTGTAGGTTTGTAAAGTTTTTGGTGTGCTTGTGTTGCGTGTGTGTTTTACAGAAAAGGTATTTGTTTTGTTGATTGTTGGGATTGTGGTTTGTTGGGCATGTGAAGTTTTGTGTTTTTGAACTTTCAGTTTTGTGATGTCAGTTATCTCGTTGTCAGTGTTTTTGCGTGTCGGTGTTTTCAGGTAGACCCATATACATATATATATATATATATATATATATATATATATATATATATATATATATATATATATATATATATATATATATATATGTGTGTGTGTGTGTGTGTGTACATATATATATATATATATATATATATATATATATATATATATATATATATATATATATATATATTTATATAATTTTTTAAGTTATTTGATTATATTATACACACACACGTATTTGTATGCATACATTATTTTCATGCCTATTTATTATTTATGAGATATATGTAGATGCCTTTTTTAAGAAATCGTTAAATGTTTTTAGATAATGCTGTTATGGTAGATTGATTTTTAATGGTTGGTTTATTATTTAAACATTAAGTGATTTATTAAGCTGTTTTTTAATGCATTGAGAAAGAGTCTGTATGACTTGAAAGCTTTGCTTACATTAAAGTATCTTATTTTATAAGACAGTTGGACTCCAAGCTTCTTTGGTTTATTAAAATCACTTTATGTCAGAATATTCAAGGCCAGTGAATTGCAAGTCATTTAACAGAAGGAGGTGGGAGGCAGTGTCAACAATCTTGCAATGATGTACAAATATAACCCCCTTAAGGGATCATTATTCTATTGCTATGTAAATGATGCTAGGAAGGGAGGTGCAGTGAAGGTGCTGTAACCATATCTAAGGCCTTTCTTGGAGTGATGGAGTACAGTATCAGTGCTAAAGGATTCAGTAAGTGTGTGGCTGACATTTGCTATGGGATTTTGATGAGAAATTGCAGTTAAATTATACGACAGTGAATAGCTATAGTGTAAAGACAGCCTTTTTACAGTATAGGGATTATTCAGAAGAATTTCAGCAGGGATGGTAAAGTGCCTGTGATCAGACAAAGATTACTTTTTGAGATAGGGGATATAAAATAAAACTGCTGGAAGCTTATACAAACTTTGAATATTGTCCAAATGTGCCTACCTGACTAACGTTGAGGGTTATACTTCAGTAGGTTATCTGCTATGTGTATGTTGAATTGTGTGAGGGATAAAGTCCATGGGTCCTTTTGGAATTTGGTCACTTTGATGAGTGTGTAAATATTTAAATGAATGAAGGGATTGAAAAAGATAACCCAAAATGTCATCATAGGCTCTAGCTGTAAGAAGTAGGTCAGTACAATTTTCATTGCATAACTCTAACACATTAGTGGGGGATTGAGCTATCTGTATTCTCTCCCCAAATTTCTAGCATTTTTAAATGAGCTGAGCTCGTCTGTTTCAGATAATTTCATTTTGTCTTGGAACACAGTTGTGTCCATTCATTTCAAAGAGAGTGTGGGAGTTCCAGACCATGCTAGTACTTCAATTAAACTTTCTTGGGATTATTTGCGGGATACCGACAGAAAAGTCTGGCATCCATCCCACTGGTGATTGAGGAGGAGGAGAAGAAGATGGTTAAAGTCATGTACAGGGAGAAGAGTTTTGTTCAGTTAAGACAGGTGCCTATTCTGTTTTGACCAAGGTTATAGTTAGTAGGTAGCTGCAGAACTTATGGGAAGTTTGGAATGACCCTGGAACTTTTTTGTAGAGAAGGACAGGGCAGAGGTTAAGTCAGGAAATACAGCTGAGGGATGTTTAATGTTAAATGGGTGAGACTGTATTCACTAACCCAAGCAAGAGTGGAATGATTATTTTAGGACTAGGTCTAATTGGAGATGTGACTAATTGCTGAAGAACATGTCCTAAGAAGCATCTGGCAAAGGTTTCATGAGTTTTGTATGCCCTTTGTATATTAAAATCTCTTGGAATGGTAGCATCATGGACTTTGTTAAAAAAACGAAATGGACTCTGGACTCAGTAGTGACTTGTTTTGACTTAGTTGATGATTGGAGAAAATGAAAGATATGCCTATCCAGTTTTACTTAACTCTTCTTTTTTGCAATAATTGAAGCAGATCACTTTTTATTCCTTGTTCCTTGGCTTTTAAGTCCATTTTAATTTTCTGCTAATTTTGATGGATTTAGATTCCCCATGGACCCATTACATCAAGTTCTAACTAAGTTTATTTTATGACTTGGCTTTTATTTTTGCTCCCTTAAAGTATGGCTTTGTTTTATGACAATTTTTTGCAATTTGAGTTTTTGGTATTGTTCCCTCACTGGATGAGAACAAGCTATTCTATGGAATGTTTGTACCCTCCACCATTTGGGTTTCCTGTAGTTTCTCCATCTCTCTCATTGCTATGTCAGTGTCATGCTAACACTAAATCTCATAAAGCTCTATCAGAATCACTTCACCTGAACAAGCAGGATGAAACCAGAATGGAACAGAGGAGATCACTGCCCAACTGTAGTCTCCATGTCATGGTTATATCAGCTTTTAGAGGTTCAGGTGGGATTTATTCTTTCTCTGTCTCATCTTGTGCTCTTTTGTTGAATGTCAAGATGCAGGATTTGGCAGATGTGATGTATGGTATTTTGCATATTGTGAGCCTGTCATTAATAACTCAGATTTCAATGGATGATAGCACCAAGCAGAATTTAGTAGACTCTGTGCTTCTGGTTAGCTGCAGCCTTTGAAGAGCTATTGCTTAAGCAGTTACTAAACATAAATATGATACAGTCTGATGAAGTTTCTGAATGCGCTTTTGAAATGAAAGCACTAAATATTTATTAAATTATTTTTGGCTTATTGGTTTATTTGATTTACTCTCCTGCTTTTTTGTATTACTGGTTTATTTGATTTACCACTGTGTTTTTTTTTTGTTTGTTTTGTTTTTTTGGAGCTATAACTAAGTGTAAATGCAATTCCATGTGGTTGGTAGCATGCAGGAGACCCAGTGCAGTTACTTTAAGAAAATAGCTAAGTAGTAGCCAGAAAACTAATCCTGAGTTGCAGTTGTCAGGAGACACTGGATTTTTTTCAGAAATGGGTTACTTCAGGTGAAGAAATGGCTGGTAGCATCAAGCCTGACTCTTAAGATGCAGATTTCCAAAAATACTTGGCTTCCATCACAGAAATGGAGTGAAACAAAAGAAAGGGTGAATATACACAATTCTCAGAAAGAAGCTCTTAAAATCTGAGATAGGTTGGAAAAAAGACTTCCTTTTCTCAAGAGAAAGATGGAGAATGTATACTTGGACAACAGGTTACCCTACAGACAATGAATAACTAAAAGAGGGCAAGAAAGAGAAAATATAAAGTATTTGTAGTGCCAAGGGTCAGCAACAGGGCATTTCTGACCTTTATCCACAATATTCCTTTTTTGGACAATAAAGGTATACACAAAAATAGGCATATGTATTCTTTTCTTGGCCAGACACTGCAAAAAACATAAAGTAGATTAAATGGAAAAAGTATGTGGATTTGGGACAGCCCTATGCATGCATATAGCATATGGTATAGAAATATGCACAATTTCCATTTAAACTACTCTGCAAATGCTCTCAATGTGGTCTTAAAAGAAGCAAGACATAAGAGGAATGTTAAAAGGCTGGCAAGGCATGAAATAAATATAGGGCTATATTGTTAGCTTTGTTTGCTATTGATGAACTATTTCAGAGGGTAGACATGGATATTACGGGGCTTCGTTTTCCCCCCAAGTGCCATACACATGAGTTATATCTTGGCAGTGGAAGGCAATACTACTGAGCACCCTGAAGGTGACATTGTCTGCTACTGAGATAGAAAAGACAGCAAATGTTCTGTCAGGGATTTTCATCTGGGAGAGTTTTCCCCAAGAAATACTGTTAAACAGTGGTGCAAAGTATATGTCATACCTGCTTTGCTTGTTAATATGCACCAGGGATAAAGCAGTTACAAAATTATCCCTGCCATCTTCAATCAAATTGCTTGGTGGAACAATGTTCACATTTAGGACTACATTGTGAGCCATTACAGAGCAGCTTAATTGGAAATGGTGCATATTTCTATACCATCTACTATTTGCATGCCATTTGAACTACTTTATGCTGTCAGGGTGAGGCGGACCCTGGGAATTAACTCCTGATGAGTGGAAGGGTAAATGTGATTCCCATAAGGAGTCTGTTGTGGAATATATTATACATTTCAAGGCTAATCTTGGGAAACTCAAGGAGTTAGCACTGGAGTAACTGGCACACACATAGTGGCAGTAAAAGGCATGAAGGACAGCAGGGATCTGAGAGTGTCCCATCAGTTAAAAGGCAATGCTGGTTATTACTGTTCAACAGAATAATCTGCAGCAGCATAAAAGGGTCCTCTCACTTTTGTAGGGAGGGTGATTAATGTTAGTTAAGTAGTAAAGTTGCCAGCCATGAGGCAGCAACAGAAACTTTATCATGTTAGTATGCTGAAGCTCTATCATGATTGAGAGACATGAGTACTCAGGACTAGAAGATGAACAGAATGGGTCTTGGGAGTAGGACTCTTCAGGAAGGCTCAATGCAACCAATACAATAAGAGCATGGCAACATGTTCACTGCTTTGTTACTGTCTGTCCAGCACAGCACCATCTGCACAGAGGAAACCACAGTCTAATTGCAGTTCCTTAGTCAACCAAACCATGTGGGAAGAACTGCAGGAGATAATGAGGCTGTGAATAATCCAGGAATCCAACAGCCCATGTGCATCACTGGTGATCCTGGTGCCAATAAAGTATTAGACCACCCAGCTTTAAGCTAACTACTGGAAACTAAGTTTTAGTAAAGAAGCAGATTTATACACCATGCACAAATCAGGTGCAGCTTTAGAGCAGAGGGCTGGAACCAATTATCTTTTGACTACTGATGATAGGGTTATAACTACCCTTGATGCTCAAGTAAGGGGGAGTGGTCAGCATTTGTTGCTATGAATTCACCAAAATTCCCACTGAAATGAAGAATACCCCAGGAGCATTCCAAAGCTGAGAGATTGCTTACTATTAAGAGTTCAGTTTTCAGCTTACCATACTCCAAGGAACTTATACACTCCTTTTCTATATATTCTTTTAAAAAAATCACCAATCGAGTTGAATGATTAAAAGTGAGATTATAAATTATAAACTTTGGTTGAGACTAAATGGACTATATATTTGGAGGAAGTGCACTTAAGGAAACGTGAAGCAAGGAAACTAGCATCTTCAGATAAAGGCATGGCAGATCAAGACATTGTGTGAGTTATGGGAGAAATGTCTTCTGAGGGTACCAGTAATGGATTGGAGAGGGAGAGGAGAGAGATGGATGTATCCCAGATGACGAAAGAATAAGCATTCTAGTGCCAGTGTAGAAGAACAAAGACAATATTCATAACTGCAGGTAGCACTGAGGTATCAAACTCTTATTGCAGTGCATGAAAGTGCTGCAGATTAGGACTGATGACCGAATACACAGAGTAGTAACTTCTTTAAGGATGGTATTATTTTCCGACTCAGTAATGCATTGATCATACATTTTACCTGCTCCTGTAAGCTCTCTAAATAGTCAGTATGCAAAAACAAGGCTATTCCAAAAGATGGTGTCCAAAAAAACTTAAACCACACAGAGGCGTACAGAAATGAAACACCACTGGTCTAGCATTTTAACTTGAATTATCCACATTTGTCTACACAGACTTCATCAGAAACAATTTACAATCAGTGTACTTCAATATAAGTACATTTAAAACACTAATCAGAATAAAAGAACAATGAATTAAATAAATAATTCAACTCTTTCCATAGAATTAACCCTATCCTATACAAAATAATTTTTAACTGAATATATTTAATTGTTTAATTGTTCTTTTATGTAGACAGCAGAAAACAAATTCTTAGGTTTACCTACTTAGCCCAATACTGCAAGCATAATCGTCATGCTATTCAAAAATTAAAAGCTACCGGTGACAGACACATCTCTGTTAAACATATTAAAATGTATTTTTATTTATTTAATTAGTTAGCTAGTTCATCATCTGCTCATTTCAGTCAGGGGCCCTATTCAGCCACCACCAGGACACATTGACAACAGCAGTGCAAAATTATCATAAACAAAGCAGAAAATATTGATAACAGGTAGAGGAAACACAGTAAATGTGTGACAACAGGAAACACAAGAACAGCTATCTAAAGTATGATGTAAAAATCGTAATCTTTAATAATGCCATACGTGTCTAACAATATATATGTTTAAAAAGAAAACACCACAATGAAGAAAAGCAAAAAAGCAGATAAAAGAAAACAAAAGGAGAATAAGTCAGTGATATTTCCAACAATTATTTTGGTTAGTAAAGATTCACTCTATGTAACAGAAAAAAAGACATAAAAGGAAAAAATGCAATATATACAAAATACTTAGAGACAGGGCCAGTGTTAGCTGTTTCAATAAACTGTAACTTTCTATATGCTCTAAGCTGCATTTTAATTTTTTTCTTTTTACACAACCTTCCCATCCATTGATGGCTTGAACAGAAATTGTGATTAAGCTGATTGTGAGAAAAGTGAAAAAAATAATGATTACAGTGATGTATTCTACTTTTTTTTTCTAGACAGTATACTGCCTCTACACAAGCTATAATAAGCTTCTTTGTACACCTATGAGGTCTGTGAGGAAGGCAAAGAAACAATAACCACACTGTCCTCAGGTCAAACACAAGCTATAATGACTTACTGTGCAGAACTCTAAGGTCTGACTGTAATGAAAATTAAAGAGGTAATAACTACACAATTCCTAGCCCCACCCATATATAACCTAGAGCAGCATTTTGTACACACACACATCTGAACAGGGCTGATTTTAGAATGGGTGTGGTTAAGGGCAGAGGATATTATCAGCTTTATTCTAACAGGGTCATATCACAGCCCTGTTCAGTTTAAAGAGTGCAATCAGAAAATGAATACATTTTTTTCTCCTCATTTTTCTCCAAACAGCAACAAAGAACCAACAAGCTAGATAATATTCCTTGGCGAAAAAAACAATGGATAACCAAAGAAACCGCCACGGCACTGTCCACAGGCCTCTGATTCTGTTAAAAAGTTTTAAAAAAGAAGCAACAACTTAAATAAATTTGTATATTTAATCACAATCAGTTTAGCGCTTCAATCCCATTCAGTCTAAGGACTTCCTCAGAACTAAAAAAACGGTTGTTGACATGAAGTGTGTGTGTGTGTGTGTGTGTGTGTGTGTGTGTGTGTGTGTGTGTGTGTGTGTGTGTGTGTGTGCGCGTTATGTACAAAACATTACATGACTTCTTAATTAATTAAGTAAATGAATAAAGTTTAAGCTACTCACTTAAAGCACTATTAAAAAAAATTAAATATTAAAATATTGCAATTACTGAAGATATTTATAATATCAAAACAAGTGTACCAAATGGGCAATTACAACTTAGCTGCACATAATTTAAGATTACTATTAAAGAACAGCATATCATTCAATCCTGGGAGATTACTTGCATCTAGTCTTATTTGCCATATAAGCTCTTGGAATTCTAATTTGTTTTTCCAAGCACTGCCTCTCAGGTTTAAGGGAACCTATTCTAAGATAAAAAATAAAACCTTTTTTGTTTTCTGAGCAATTCAAGGTTTGTTTATACAGTGCATTATTACCACCATGATTTTTTAAAGCCATAATACTGCTCATGTATGCACATCTTAGGGGCGCATTCAGTTTGTAAAATGAATGACAATAATCACAAAAAGCAATGTAAATAACACCAGTAAAATTATAGTCATAGGTATTATTTAATTTGAATTCGATAGAAACAGTCTTTAACTTCAAGCTTCTACCAGTGCTGATATACTTGCACTGTACATAGGACCCACATTTTAACATGCCTTTAGAGGCTCTGAAGGAACTGTAAAGTCAGAAGTTGTGCCATTTTCTCTGAAAGCATTCCTTAAGGTTAGCCGATCTCTTATACGTAAACTGTGGCCCCCACGTAAAGCTTTTTTGTTTGCTCATCACTCTCAGTGAGTTTCCAATTATTTACTGTTATCTTTCTAGTGGCATTTGAGCAAGGACCATATTTCATAATTACCATCTGTTCAAAAGGTTTTTTTATCTGTTTCATTGGCCTAACCTTTGTTAACATCTCTGCCTAGGATAGGGTAAAATTTAACCTGTGGCTTAGCAACCACTTCCTCTTTAGTCTCATACAGTATAATAATGTCCTAGGATAACCTCAATTCATAAACATTTTCAAAATTCTTTCTTCACCTGTATTTTCATTTTTTTGGGGGGGACAATATTTCAACAGCTAGCCAAAAGTACCGATATCTTTCTTTGGTTAAAAAAATGACATTTCATCTTAGGAAAGAATACAGATTTGTTTGATTCATGGATGTCGATTAGGCTTCGTATTACTCAAAATGTAACAAGTATAACCAGAGCAAAATAGCCTGCTGTATATTCAGTTTGTAACTAATTACTACTTACTAGGATCTTACTTTCATTCTAGTCATTCACCTATTAGCATTTACTTTCTCGCCATTTCTCCTTAATCTCTCTTCTTTACCATCATCGTTAGTATGTTCACTATTTTCTTGGCTTGTATCATCTATACCGCCCGGGTTGTTCCTTGCTCCTTTTTTGATTCTGTACAATACTATTCCATTCTAATTTCTCATCTCCTTCTTTGACTTTTATACCTTATGAATCTTTTCTTGCTCTTTGCTGCAATATTTACAGTGATGAATATCTCCTGATGGATAAATTCTGATACGTAGATACATGTTGTTTAATATATATTTCATCAATGATCTTCAGAACTACACTTTCGTAATAAATCATTTTCACTGCTGAATGATTTTTTTCCAGGATCTGAATAAGTTCTTTTGTGAAAAAGAAAAAAAAGCTTTTTTGTAAAGGGTTTAGTTGCTGCTGTTTTGATTATTTTCTTTGCAATTTTGCTAGGGTCATGGAGGAAAAGGGGCATGTGACCAGTCCATCTAGATGTTCAATAAATGATAAATAGACAGATAAATACATAGATAGATAGATGGACAGATAGATAGACAGATAGATAGATAGACAGATATACATAGCTAAATAAATGTTTAAAATGAATGTTTAACCAACCATCTTGACATAGAGGGAAGTCTCTATAGCAATTAATTCCCTATCAGATGAGTCCTTCCACTTAATGAATATCAAAGCCCTCCCCAACTCCTCAGAGATTAGTAGCGTACAGTGCAAAAACAAGGCTTCCAAATCCTGCCACATCCAGGCTTCTTACCAAATAAAATTCATTCTGGCTCAAGCCCTAGACTGTTTCCAGTAGCCCATTCTGTCTTGAATTTCCGGCATGCATAAATCTTACATCTTAGCATCTTATGTCATAAACTGATTCCATCAACCCTAACCAAGTATACAGTTTTGGAAGAGACATACCAGTTTAGTTCCTAATGACACATTTCTAAAATACTAAAAATAGTAGATTCTCCTTAAAGGACATTTTGATCCAGTTGTTCCTCTACTTCTAAACAAACTGCCTTATGTGTTAGTTAGAGCAGCAGGCCAACTGGGCACCTATCTATCTGTGAATCACATTAGTATATCCTTTCAGTGCCTTTTATGGATTCATGGAGTATACATGTCAAATTCAGCCCTTGGCCATAATCACCTTGACACTATCCACCCTCTTAGGGCAAGTTCTGCCTCTAGGAAGGCAAAAAACAAATTTAGGTCCAGTATGAATTTGTGGACACCAAACCAATTGTCAAAGTTTTCCATAAATGAAGTGAGGAATTCCACTCAGTTTTATGTATTTTATTTATTTATTTATTTAATATTTGTTTGCCAGGATAGTTCGACTGAACAACAAGTGTCTGTTTTCAGGGAGTCATGGGGAGAAAAACTCCATAAGTTTACAGAGAGAAGAAAAATTTGCAAAAGAGACATTACAGAGCAGTAGCATACAGATTGCAGACTTTACAGCAGTTAGTATACAATAACAGAATATTACCCCTTTTGGCTGAAAATACAAGTGTACAAAATATACAATGAGAATAGATAAGAACCTGATAAAGCATTGCAAGATATTTCACAACTGAATAAGAGTATATAAATGTTTATGTTTCCATATATACATTCAAGCAAATATAGATGAAAGAGCATATACATATATATATATATATATATATATATATATATATATATATATATATATATATATATATATGTACATACACATGAACATACACATCATATGTAGGTTATTGCTTCACACATGGATAGGTATAGTTAGAGCATGTTGTTTGTGTTGCACAGGACAGATGGGGTGTAGAAACAGTGAGTGGATGAGGCTTCAGGGGGTCAATTACAGTTGCATAGATGGTTGGTGAAGAGGAATGTTTTAAGTAGGCTTTTGAAGGAGGGTGTGGAGTTTTGTAGTCTGATGTCAGGGGGAAGGTTGTTCCATATTTTTACTATTTCATGGGCAAATAGTGATTCCACACAGTTCTTTTTGCATGTGATGGCTTTGATTAAGCATTTGTTGGAGGACCAAAGTTGTCTATTTGAATTGTAGAAGTTCAGCATGCCAGTCAGGTCAGAGGTTTTCTCAGGATAGTACAGAATTAGATGATAGGGTGAGTTGATGGTACCTTAATAGGTTTGGAAATTCAAGCCAGTGCAAGGCTTGTAGGGAAAGGCAGTGGTGGGATCATGATATGGCACTGGTAGCGAATCTAGCAATTTTGTTGTAACAGACGGAAAGTTTATTAAGATCACTTTTATAATGATTAGTTAGAATTGGGAATGTATAAAGTAGAGTAGATAGGAGGTGGGTCCTGGCTATTACAATTCAAGATTCGGTGTTTAGATAACTTTTACAGCAACAGAGGGAACCTAGCTTTTTGTGGACTTTAGTGATGGTTGTTGATATGCACTTTGTGAATTTGAGTTGCTGGTCAATGGTAACTCCTAGGAGTTTAGCCTCAGTGACGGGTGATTTGGGTTTTGCTGGTGGAGAGTATAGAGAAGGTAAGGCTGCTCATTTTAGTAGAGTGGAATAGCATTAGTTGTGTTTTCTTGGGATTTAGTATGAGTTGTTAAGCCAGTTCTCTATTTCAGAGAAGGCTTCTTGGGCTTTTGTTGAAGAAGTTGGATGTTGGGTGCAGAGTATATGAGAGTTGTGTCATCAGCGTATTGGACTATGTCTGCTTTAGAGGTGGCTGAGTGGAGCTGCTTCGTGAAGATATTATAAAGAAGGGGTCCTAGGATTGAACCTTCCAGCACAGCTAAGGAGGATGGGAATGAGGGGATAGAGAGTTATGCCATTTGATGGATTATTGGTGGTTATCTTAATAGCTTTTAAACCAGAGGAGGGTGGGGTTATTAAGGTTGAGGTCAGAGAGACAAGACAGTAGTTTATTATGTGAGACTGTGTCAAATGCCTTGAATAAATCTAGGAAGGTAGCTGAGACTAATTTACCTAAATTCCTGTGGAAGTTTGTAGTATTGGTGAATTTGAGTATGGTAGTGGTGGTGCTTTTGGATGGGCGAAATCTGTGTTGGGTTGAGGAGAGAAGGATGTTAGTGAGGAGATAGGAGAGGAACTGGTGATGAATACATCTTTCTACGATCTTAGAGAGGGTTGAGAGAATTGCAATTGGTCAATAGTTGGAAAGCACTAGGGAGGGGCCACCTTTGTGGAGTGGTAGGATGTATGAGGTTTTCAACAGGGATTGAACAGTGTGTTCGGTGATGGATCTATTTATTAGAAGTGAAATAGGCTATAGCTGTGAATGGAATTTGGAGGCATTCAACAGGAAGGTTATCGGGTGCAAGGGTGGTTGGTTTGAGTTTGGCTAGGAGTTTTTGGATAGTAGAGGTAGGAACAGACTTAAGTGTGAAAGATATGGTATTGATTTGGGTCTGAGGTGGTTGTGGGGTGTTGGAGGAAGTGATTTTGGTTTTCCAGGCTTTATCCATGGCTCTAAGTAGGGCTTTTGTGGTTTTCTGGAGCCAAGGGGTGGGGTTGCTACATATCCTGATAGTTTATAATTAGGAATGTGGAGTTGAAGTAATCAACTGCTTTGTCTAATAAAAGGGTTTTGATGGGAGACCAGTTGCAATTTTGCAAGACTCTTATGAAGTAGTCTCTAGGAAAATGTTTGTTAGAGCGGGTTTGTGGAAGGGAGGGAGAGGTAATTATTTAAAGTTGTGCCTGAGGATAAAAGTGGGGCTGTGGTCACTCAGAGAGTTTGATAGGATGCCACATTGATGGGCAGTATTTGGTTGATTTGTGAGGATCCAATCAAGTATAGATTCTCTTTTTGTGGCCTTATCAAAGTGCGTGGGAGTATCTATAAGTTGGGTGAAGTTATATAGGTTAATGTGGTGGGTGGGGGTGGGAGACTGGATGGAGTTCCAGTTAATATTTACGTCACCTAGCACGATTTTTTGAGGGAGGGAGTATGAGGCCCAGTGAAGTATGGATTCTAGGGTGGTTAGGTTGTCACCCAGGGGTATATAGATACCCAGTAGGTTTAGGTGCTATGTTGGTTAAAGGAAAGTTTTGCAAATAGAGTCTCTGCATTGTTGAAGTTGGGGGAATCCTTTTGAAGGAGTTGGGTTGGTTCTATGAAGTAGAGCAAAGCCTCCGCCTCTTTTGTGTAGGTGGTCTGCCCTGAAAATGTTATACCCAGGTGGGATGATGGAATTATCTTTAATATGTGGTTTTAGCCACATCTCTGTGATAAGAATAATATCAGGGTTATATAAGGAGATGGCAGCATGAAGGTCTTCTATTTTATTCATGATACTGTGGGTATTCATATTTAGTATCAGTAAGTCAGTGGGTTTGTGCTTAGTTGGATAGTGATAGGTGCATGGCTTATTAGCAGGGGTTGCTGGCCTGGGGTTGGGGTGAATGTCTCCTCCTAGTAGTAGCTGGGTAGTTATATAGGTGATAATTTTTAGGTACCGGACGATTAGGTAGTGAAATTGTAGACTTGGTTGCTTTTTAGATAGATAGAAGTGGTACATGGGAGGGGCATGGTATAAGGGTGGGTAGGTGTATATGGTGGAGTATGTACTTGCATGAGTGGGGGCGATAGTAATTTTGTGGGTTAGGGTGGGGGATTTGGGACAGATACAGTGAATGACTGTGAGGAGATAAGAGGTGCTGATGCTGGCTATGGAGAGACAGGTGAATAGGGATTTAATCCCAAGACAGTATAGTGGAGATGATACTGGTGGTAATGAGATATAGTGGGAGTGAGGTTGTTGAGGTAGACAAGGTATATATATTTGGTGAGGGTGTGAGTTGGGTGAGTAGGAGTTATGGGTGTGGATATTGAACTGGTAGGTGAGGTGCAGTGATGGGAAGTGGAAGGTTGTGCTGAAGAATGTAATTATTGGATAATGGAAGGATGAAGGAAGGGTCTTTGTAAAGGAGGTTAGCTATAAATTCAGAGTATGCAGGGGTGTGTGGGAATTAGGGGCAGGGTAGGGGGCAGAGTAAGCCCATAGGATGAACAGAGCGGGATGAGCCAATCAAGGTTTGTGCAATTCAATTCAGTTGCTCTGAAGTCACGTCTATAATGTTAGTCCTTCTTTTGTTACTAGTGTTTTTTTTTTCTTTAAAAAGGAGTGAGAGCCCTTTTTAATTTTACCAGTTAAATGCCCTAAGAAATTACCTTGTCTGATGGCTGTGAGAGAGTGAGTCAGCTATTGCTGAGTCAGAGACAGACTGGGAGGTTAGTGGGGATATATCACATAAAAGAAGGAAAAAACAGATAGGTAAATGTTTCTTTAGAGACTGGAAGGGCTAGAATTACAGTTTAGTGTGGAGTGTTTTACAGACTTTAAGTGTCAAAACCAGGATGTGTCTGCCGGGGGGGGACTCAAAGGTCTGAGGGCTGAAAGTGATTGAGTCAGCTAATGTTGACTCAGAGACAGACTGGGAGGGTAGTAGGGCTATATCATATACCAAAAAAAAGATGGATAAATGTTTCTTTAGAGACTGGAAAAAAGAAGATTATTCCTGAAATGGAAGAAGCACTAATAGGTCTATCCCTCCAGCATGTCTCACATATTTGCTGAAAGAGATTCCAGTCTTTTATTTGCTGTTTGTAGAGAACTTGTTTGGCAGGGGTGAAATGGATCAAGAAGGAATGTTTCCTTAACAAATGTATAAATCACTATGCAGTAGTTAGGATTTTGCCTCATCATTTATGTTTCCATGGGAACGGGGAATGCCAAAACACCTGCATTTGTCTGCTGCCATAAAGACTGTAGGAGAATAGTTGCAAGACATTCTACTTGTGATTGATTTCCTCCTTGTCACTAACTATAACCCTGGCAGTTATCCAGACTAACAGAGTGTATCCACAGGGTTCCAGTGCATGCACTGCAGAGCAGTTATGTGAGGCTTCACAGTTATCTAATTAGATTCACAACATTCTTCTTAAAATAATATATCTTTAAGGGATATATATATATATATATATATATATATATATATATATATATATATATATATATATATATATATATATATATATATATATATAGGGTACCAGGGTGCACAGTGGTATTTCTTTATTCATTATACATATAGACTGTGGTTCAAGTGAAACATTCCCCTCATTTGTATTAACTTTTACTCTGTTTATGAGTACACTGTGCCAGCAAACCTGCAATATCCGTGGCAGGGAAAACACCAAGCTCCACTAAAAAAATGTTGTAATCATTCTCATCCTGCAGTCACTTTCCAGCAAATTCTGAGGAGTAAGGGACATGCAAAGTGCTGGGAAGAATGTCTGATTGACAAAACACTGATAACTAGGTGATTGAATTCTCTTATTCATGTGAGATCCGGCTAGGCAATATTCTGGGATGCATTAACATATTCCAGATCTACTGTCAGGCTTAATCTCTGCCTGCAGCTTTTAACATGCATTCATTATTATCCACGCTAAATTAATCAATATTAGTTTGATGATTTATGCTCAGAGTGCATTACTGCCATTCTTTTACAGTCTTCACTACAAAACTGAGATTTTAGTCAGGTTTCCAGGAACAATGCATCAGTCACACATGTAGCTGCAATCATACTTAGAAAGCTACCTTATGGCTCTAAAGTCACTTTCTGGGTAGCTACAGTAAGTTAACACTTGTACTTTTCTAACTTCCCAGGCAACTTTGACTACAGGCATTTGAGGCCAATTGTCTTAAGTATTATTTTAATTGTTTATTTTATTTATGCTTGTTAACTGGAATAGTCTGACTCAGCCAAACAAACCCTTTTCAGTGCAATCTGAGGGAGAAAAGCTCCAACATATAGTAAAAAAAATGGGATAATAGTTCCAATAGTGAGCATACATATTTGCAGAAGGTACAGTAATTCCTACAATTATAAAGAAAAGTTTACAATTGAGTAGTGATATATATACAGTTACTGGAAATGCAAAGCATTTATGGAATATACTCAAGTTACATTAAGTATATCTACTTTTGGACCAAATATCCATTGGAATATTGCATTGTAAGTTTGAGAATATCGAAGGAACGCATTTGAACACGAGGTAGATATTGAAGGTAACATGTATCTGAGGTCAGTGAATCAACTGTAAGAAGGAGATATTCAGGTGAGGAAGAAGAGAGGATGATGTGACTGCAGACTCCTCACCTGTACCTGTTTTGGTAGTACACACCATGTACCTATTTTTGGAGTTATATACCTATTTTCAGGCTTGATTTATCCCTTCACAAGGTTTTCTCAATTTTGCCCCCCCCCCCCCCAACCAGATATGATTTTAAAGCTGTCTAACATACAGGAAACCAAGCTACATGACTGGCATATTGGCAACACTAATAATTTAAATGAGATGATGCTGATTTTGCATCTTGCTTTTTCAGAAGCAAACATAAATGAGTTTTGAAGGCAGATTTTTGCAGTATATTTTGTTAAAATATACAGATTTTTACACTGTGCCTTTGATAATATGCTTAAGGTTTTTGTCTTTGACAATATGAGTACAGTTTTGCCACTTGCAGTTTTTTAAACTTGTGTTTCTAAGCAATGTTCCATAATACTACCTGAAGTAGGAAGAGTTATGTATTCAATTTTTTATGCTAATTAAGTGTCCAATTTCGTGTCCTGATGTACCTACTTTTCAGAGGCATTTACACCTGTTTTCAACATCTGCAGGTTGAGCGGGATGTGTGACTGTAGGAGAAGAATCAATGAGATGAAATAACTTTTTAAATATTACAGGATTAGATTCACGTAGTATGTCAGAAAACTTAGCTTTCTCTCACTTCAAAGCTTGGGGATTGGGATACTTAGCTACATAGTTTAACATCATAAAACAAATAAAGGGAGTCACAGCACTGGTGATTTGATTTAACAGTGAGTATTTGGTTTAGATCTTGTGATCTGAGGTGTCTACAAGAATTGTATTAACTGATGTGAGCATTTTTTTAGTTGTTGCAAACATGAGGCATGTTGACATTCTAACCATTGAGAGTATTGTAGAGTTTTGTAGCCTGGCTGTGTAGTGCAGACTGTCCTGTCTGTACTTTGCTTCCTATCTCCATTTCACAAGAAAAAATACAACATATAATTGTACCCTGGATATCTATAGAAAGAAGAAAATTATATCTGCCAGAGATAAAGCCCGAAGATAATGGAAAATTCTTCAAACTCTACAATATTACAAACCTACAAAATGCTTAGGAACCAAACCAAGCCCCCACTCTGCCAAAACAAATACACTTATTTCCTAAAACTAACATACAACTATAAAAACAACCTAAAACAATACTGGACTACCATAAATAAGCTACAGAAAACCACTCCAATGCACTTCCTTCAAAAACAGACTACAGCATTGCTTTGCACATAGCAATGACTTTATCAACATTCACCACTCAGCCATCAACCAATCAAATAAAATTGACTCAGCCAGCCCCAAAGACCTCCCAAACAGTTAGCTTAATGTACAGTTAGAAAAGTGCTCATGAATAAAAAAAGATACTGCACAAACTAAAGCCTATAATTTTGCAGCATCAATATACCTTAAACTAGCTGACAAGGGTCCATTTTATATATTCGAGTGCTTAAATGTTCGAATCACTAAAGATCGAACTTTAGTGATCGAACATTTAAATGTTCAAATATTTTTAAAAAATTAAAAAAAAAAACAATAAAAAAAAAAACCTAAAGGGTGTAAGCAGGGGGAAAACCCCCCTGCGCCCCCCCCAGACACCCCGCTACTTAAATATACCAATTCTAAAATTGTGCAACAGTGTAGCACACTGAAGTGTGATCTCGGAGTTGATATATTTAAGTAGCGGGGGGTTTGGGGGGTGCAGCCTTCCACATGGGGGGTGCAGGGGTGCTTGCCCCCTGCTTACTCCCTTTAATTTTTCTTTTTTTTTTGTAAATATTTATTTTTAATATATTCGAACATTTAATTGTTCGATAACTAAAGTTCGATCTTTAGTGATTCGAACAATTAAGCGTTCGAATATATAAAATATACCCAGTCAGGAAGGGGAAGAAATGAAGGGGCATGCCCGCTTGTCTTGCATGGGGTAGAGGGAGGTTGTATGCATTCTGAATCACACAGGGCAGTAGGTCTTCCTTGCTGGTGGCTAGAGAGAACACTGCTCATGACATGGGGATAGGGGCAGGGCTGCTTGGAGGCAACTACCTTTGTAGAAGTGAGGGGACACCCATTATGAATAGACTATTAAATGGCACCTCCTGTCACCTCACCAAGTGCAAGCAAGGTTATTGATGGGGAGAAAAAGGGAAGAACATTGAACCACCCCTGATGTGTACTAAGATTATTACCCCTCTGAGGTGGCTCTTTCCTGGTGAAGGGAATAAATGAGACAATGGACAAGAGAGGGTCAAATGTTCAGCAGGCAGCAAGGGCAGAAAGTTGCAAATAAAATGCAATTGTGTGCTTTTCATGTGTAACCATGGTTAATTTATCAATTTTACTGCAGCATTTTTCCATTTCAGAAAATCTTTTGAATACTAGTTAGAACTTGTGAGGCACATAACTAAGTTGAAGGTAGCAGAGTTTCAGTTGACTGAAGCTGGGTTTATGGTGTTAGACTTTTTTTTTTGATTTTGTATAAAGTTTCAAGACTTCCATTTGTTTTGGATATTGCAAACTTAATGTTTTCAGCAGACTTCAGTTTGTTGTCAGTAATTACACCTAGTACTTTTTTTAGAACACCTTTTTATTGCTGATAAACATATTGGACAGTAGGGTACATGGATCAACCTTGTGTAACTTCTACAATAATGATAGTGAATGAAGACTAGGTAACTTTCCAGTTGATAGACTGGTACTCTTGAAAGGTATAGTTTGAACCCATGTAGAATTCAGTTTAATAGTTCATTGTAAGATGTAGTGTCACAGGTTTCAGCAGGTAGACTGAGGCCACAAGTTTGTTTTGGTTAATATGAATGTTAATATTGTTAAGTGATGATAAAAGGTCAATGTCTGTACTACACTCCGGATGAAAAACTTATTGTGTTACTGTGTTTTTGAGAAATGTTTAGCAAATGGAAATAAATAAATGAATAATAAATAATCAGGAAGTCCTACTGAGCCAAAGTCCATTTGAGGGAGATAAAAGTTCCAGAAAATGAAATTGGTTGATATACAAAAAAAATACAAATTAAGAATACAACCGATTAAGATTATGTACCACTGCACAGATACACAAGTATAGACATATTAAAACATAATTTTAACATCATTATACAAGAGTTGCGTTGTATAGGAAATATCTTTGAGCATGTCTAGTAATATGAAGATAGCATTATTCTACTGACAGTAAACAGATATAAAATTTCGTAAACATACATATTATGCGTACAGAGTTTTGCATGAAATAGATGCTGTAATACAAGAGTAGGGAAAAGACTAAGGAGTGTAGAAAGAGTGAAACATTAGGAGGAGCTTTAGGATATGCATGGACAACTCCAAAATAGGTTAAATAGTCATTTAGTCTGTGAAGAAAAAAGGCTTTCTTATGTTTTTGTCACAGGTCAGGAGGTATAGCTTTGCATAGTTTGGCCCAGAGCACTGAATATAATGAGTCTCCACAATAGTTAGTAGATTTTCATTACTTCTAGAAGATTTTGTGATCATAAATTTATGTATGGGTAACATTTCTCAATTATATTAACAGCTTTTGGATATCTGCTTAGATTGTATACTATGTTATGGTCAGTCTGTATTTAATTTAGTGCTAATTTATACCATAATTTTGAACCAGTGTTATATCAAGCTATGCAGTGATGTATTTGGTTTTGGACAGTAACAGTAAATCTGGTGATTTTGGTATGAGTTTGTTCTATTTTTATTTTATTTATTCATCCTTTGTTTACCTGATTAATTCTAATTGGCTAGAAGCCGTTCTTTCAGGAGACAGCCAAGGTGGTATTCATTCTACTAGTGGAAATTTGGCCAGGTGTCATGGGATCTTTTACATTGATCTGAACTACCAACTCAAGCTGATTGGTCTTCAGTTCAATATCTCATCCAAAGCACGCTGCACTCAGGAGTGCAGCACCCTCCTTATGCTGCACTGCAGTGTCAGCAAACAATCACCTGGTGAGGGAATAGATCCCACAACCTTCTGCACCAAAGATGAGTGTACTACCTGTTGTGCCACTGACACTGTTGTCTAGTTTTAGTAGCTATGTTATGGGAATATTGGTTATTGTGAAGGATGAGGAGACTGGGAAGGAGAAATGACTGTGCTGGATTTAGGAGTGATGTTTGAGTTCACTATGGTTTGGCCTAATACTGTATACCAAGTTCCTTTTTAGTTTCTGATATGGCATAGTCTATGTTTGATTGTCAAAGTGCAGGCTTTGTTTTATGACAGCAACTAAGATTAACTTGCTTGATGTCTGTATTGTTAAGAGAAACAACGCCTTGGATGGAAGTTTATTTGTTGGATGTAAACGATTAGAAAAGAATCATCTCGGTCATTTTGGGATTTACAAGGAACTGCGACTTTGTTAGCCATCGTTTTAGTTTGTAAAAAATCTTTGGGTAGAAGATTGTAATTGGTTAAGTACAGGTGAGCCGAAAAGTATTGAGCCATTTGCATGTTGCACAGATTTTGCAGTTTCTTTTATGATATGCAAGTTGTTGGTGAAAATAGTACAGGGTCTAATAATGAGCCTTGTAGAATGCCTATTCCTATAGCTTCAAAGTCAGAGTATGATTGATTCCATTTCTCAACTTAGAATCTATTTGAAAGGTACACTGAGATCCATTTCCGGGTGGAGTGACTAATGTGCATCCTTGCAAGTCTGTGAAGTAATATGTGGTTGGATATGGTGTCAAAGGCTTAATGATTTAGAACTCTGGTAGTATTCAGGAAGTGTATTAAGGTTGTTTCAGTGCTGTAACCAGGTGAAGGCCATGTTGTGCATGTGAGGGTAGGTTGCTTTTTTTTTTTTGAGGTTAAGCAATTTATTCTGAATATATTCTTTTAGAATTTTTGATAGATGAGAGAGGATAATAATGGACCTGTAGCTTGACAGAGATTGAGTGTCACCTTTCTGAATTGGAATTTTGATAGACTGCTTCCAAATATTTGGGATGCATGTCACTGAAACAGATCTGTTGACAAAATAATTACTAGGCAAACTGTACAGACAGTGGCTAGTTTAAGGTATGCTGATGGTGCAAAATTACAGGTTTTAGTTTGTGCAGTATCTTTTTTTATTTATGAGAGCTTTACTAACTGTACATTAAGCTGACCAATTGGGAGGTCTTTGGGGCCGGCTGAGTCGATTTTATTTGATTGGTTGATGGCTGAGTGGTGAATGTTGATAAACTGCTTGCTATGTGCAAAGCAAAGTTGTAGTCTGTTTTTGAAGGAAGTGCATTGGGGTGGTTTGCTGTAGCTTATTTATAGTAGTCCAGTATTGTTTTAGGTTGTTTTATAGTTGTATGTTAGTTTTAGGAAGTAAGTGTATTTGTTTTGGCAGGGTGGGGACTTGGTTTGGTTCCTAAGCATTTAACACGTTTGTAATATTGTGGAGTTTGAAGGAATTTCCATTATCTTCAGGCTTTATCTCTGGTAGATATAATTTTCTTCTACCCAGGGTATAATTATATGTTGTATTTTTTTCTTGTGAAATGGAGATAGGAAGCAAAGTATAGACAGGGCAGTATAATTGAAGAAGGTAGTTGCTTCATCACGGGGAGGGAACTTAAGAGTATGCCAGTTACACTGCCTAAGTAGTTTGTCAAAGGTGTTGTTATTGAAAGATGCTTTGGAACAGGCCTAGTTAATTATTATGGTTTTAGACTATTTATACCATTCCCAAGTAACAAAAATGGGGTGGTGGCCATTAAGTGAATCTGGTAAGGTGAATGATAATTGCATATTAGATGTGTCGGGGGACAGTGTCCAGTCTACAATGCAATTTCAACCAGTGGTTTTGTATATTCCTAGAGTATGGGACTGAGATAGAGGCCAGTCACCATTAACATCACCTCATATTATACTTTGTTGTTTTATTTTATTAGTGTACCATGACAGGATATCTTCTAGGATGCTATTTTTTATTTGGTGGCATGATAGTTGATTATTAATGCACTTTCAAGGGTTTTGGAGAGTGGTGATAGTATTAATATTGCTCTGAAATTAGAAATATTGTGGTCTTTTCCTTCTTCATGGATTGAGATTTTTATATATTTTTAATTTGTGGACCAATTAATATATATAATTACAGAGCATATTACGGAAGGGGTTGCTAGCCCACAGTATTGAGAGGCATGTTGTCAGGAGTAAGGGTAATGAGCTTCTTTAGTGTTTTTTTAATTATATCCAGTGGAAACTGGTTAAAATGTGACACAAATATAATGTGCTATAAGGTTAGAATATATGGTAGTGTTATCTTGGATTGTAACAGTTCCAAATATTGCTGTTTATGTTTTGTGTTAACAATCAAGTCACTGTTTAATAAAAATATGAGTTCATTTTGTATGCTACTCCTTGGTTTAACTCTTGAGAAAAGGGGTATGGGGTTTGCAGTTTCCATGTTTGACTCATGAGGTAAGGGGTATGAGGGTTTCAGTTTTCATGAAGTTATTAGTTTACTAATAGTGAGTCAGATTGTTTAGGGTTTGTGTGGTGTGATATTGTAGACTATGATGACATTTTTTCTGTTGTCTTTGCAGTCTGTTTTTCACTTTGTTTCTAAAAGATCTGTAGTTCTGAAAGGAGATAAAGCTTTGTCTATTGGCCAAATTTTCCATGCATTGTCTGCATTTAAAGGAAGATAATTCTGCACCAAATAATAGCTCTTCTTTTATATTCCTGTGATCTGCATGAAGAGGAAGTATGCCTGTTATCTACACAGAAGATTTCAGGGGTTTCCCTTGGGAAAGATGAGTTTTTGGAGACAGCTGTGTGTGGGATAATGATTTACTATACCTCACCTATTTTCACAGGGATACAAAGTGTGATAACATTATGTTAAAATTACTTTAAATCCATAATGCATGAAATTCTTGAAACATCCACTGCCTATTCAAAATCAATATATTTCACCTCCTATTTATCTGTACCCAAGAGCTCTAGTATTCCTCTCTAGTGATCCCCAGGTACCCCTTAAGTATACTGTTCCTGCATAACAATGCAATCTGTCATATGCATGAAAACAGATAACTATTTACAAATAATATAAATGCAATGCATCATTTTTAAACCGAATATTTCTCAAATAACATGGGTGATGTCACTCTTAGAAATTGCAGCCTTCATAAAAGATACGATGGACCCCTGGAGGAGGCAGCTACTAGTGATTGTGTCAGAAACTGTATATGAGGCAAATTAGTCTTGGTGAAGCAATGGAGTGATAGATTGGTTCTCAATTAACTTACTGCAGACATGCACAATTTGTGTTCTCTTACCATGGCATCATTGAGATATAATAACTAATGCCTACAGGTTCTATCCTTTGCTTCAAGATTTGGAGGATTGCCATGTGGGGGACAGATAAGCAAAAAAGGAAGAAGGAGAAAAAGGTGAGAGGGAGAGAAAAATGAAGAAAACGTCAACCAATATTTATAATTAAGTAACAAATCACTGATATAGACTAGAGGCAGACACAGGAAAGGTTTGTGTAAATTTATTTAGTGGCTCTTACGACATAACCATGCTGCCAAATGTCTGTTGTCCATGTCACTACAACTGGTGCAAAAATCCGTGTATATAATTCCATTCAGAACCACAGATACATAAAATATGTTACTGAACTTTCACTGTCCCACTTACAAGACATATAGGTAGTATTCACAAAGGAGAACTGCAGAAAGCCCAAAAGACATAAAAATTTAGGGCTAAAATTGTAACTAGTCAGGTATGCAATCTATAAGGCTGTCATGAAGACCTGGCAACTACAAAAATGTCTTAGTCATCAGAAACTATATTATGTTGGCGCATACCTCATTGATCTTTGCAAAGAATTCAGGAGTATTACCTTTTCCCTAGGGGCCAACATTAGCTTAAAATCTGTCTCGAATAGGTATGACGTGGTCATTGTTCACAGGGATGTAAATGATCAGAGAAGGCCATACACAGAAAATATACACTAGGATATACAGAGAGCTTTCAAATATCCTAGTAAGTGGGGAAACCCACTTGCTTAGTAAGAATATGCCCTAACCTCACACTGTACCTAAATTCTGGAAAAAAATCCTGATTTTCAGTCAATGGCTAAAACACAGTGTCATAGACACAATGTACCTACTAATTAATTTACCACATACTTTGTGTACTTAAGTCATCCATATACAACACACCCACATCCACCATCAATCTCTAATCTTAAATCCTTTGGAAAATTACTCTTAACTGTATGTAATGGCTCTATTTCATATTCTTGCCAAATTGCTATATGTATGAAAACTGCAATGTTATAAATAATAGTGAGAACAGCTTCATTTCACACCCTTCTAAAATCAAAGTTTATTAATTATGCTATACATCAATAAACAACCACTGAACAAAACTGCTTACCAATATAAAAAAAGGCTTTTCTTACTTACACAATTTTACACTGTGCTATTTACACAACTGTATATCACCTGTATATCAAATGGTGCCTTAATTATGAGAAAAACTGGCTTTTGTCTGTGCTATTTATTTATTTTATGGACAGCACAATAGTGCAGCAGTTAACGTTGTCACCTCACAGCAAGAGGTTCTCTATTTTGATTCACAGCTGGGGTGCCTTCTGTGTGGAGCCTGCATGTCCTCCCTGCATTCAGGTGGGTTTCCTCCGGATCCTTCGGATTCCTCCCACATTCCAAAGACATGCATCTGGAGTATTTCTCCCAAGACCTCCACTGAAAATGGGCTCTGTCCCAGTTGGACTTTCCTTGTCAACAAATGCGAAAGAAAGAAAGAAAGAAAGAAAGAAAGAAAGAAAGAAAGAAAGAAAGAAAGAAAGAAAGAAAAATGTATTGCTTTTGTTTACACAAGTCCCATTTTCAGCAGAGGCCTGGGGAAAATTGTTCCATTTTACAGAAAGAGTAGAAGGTAATGATAGAAGATTTCTATGATAAATGTAAATACAAACATGCATAGACTAGTAATGATATGACAGTTAATCAAAAAATAATAAATAAATATACATAGAATGGCAGATGAACTTACATAGAATTGTAATGATATGACAGTTAATCAAAATGTGATAGTTAAATGAAGAATACAGTAAAATATTAGCTATTGTCAAGCTTATAAGAGTCTAGTTAGAAGGAACCAGCTGAAAACAGATACTGAGTAGAAGATAATGAATAATTATGTCATGAAGATGCTTACGAATTAGGTAGGGGTAGATGATAGTCAGATAGTTAGAAACTGTGATAAAATAGCTGTATTATGGCCAGTTACATAAAAGAGTGGTGACAGTAAGAGTTGGAAATTATCCATGAATGTCACATATACAGAGCTGGCTACAAGTAGGTAGGTCTTCAGCTGAATTTTAAATGATTTTAGGGAGTGTTCTTCAAGTATTGCTAGTGGGCTGGAGTACTGTGATTTAGAGAAGTGTTGGGAGAGTACAGATTTGCCAGCAGAATTGTTGGGCTTGGATACATGTAATAAGTATTTGTCCATGAATGCAGTGGCCTGGAAGGGTTATACATTTATATGAGGCTGGAAATGGATGGACAGTTGTTAGGTTTATATACAATATTATGGATTTGTGGAAGTTGTGAGTAGCTTAGATAATGTGGGATATATATTTTACCACTTGTGTAACAATGTGAAAAATCGTTTAGACTTCTGCTAATATTTTATAGTGTGCTGACTACAACTATTACATATGTAACTAGACTAATGCTGTCTAGGCCTCCAATGAAAATGCGACATTTTGCCCAATCCTACCATCCCAGTTCACAAATCTACATAAATAAATGCATCTACACATACATAATTAAATAGAGAATTTAGTGCCTGTCAAGTTGGGCTAAGAACTACAACCAGGAACCATAAGATATGTTGCCATATACAGCTTAAAGTAGGCACACTTAACTCAGTACAGCTGAGTGCGCCTCCAGGCATTTCTGCAATTGCCTCCTACAGTGCCTCTAGACATCAAATATTGCTTGTTCATGGGGGGGGGGTATGGCCAGGATGAGCTCTAGACAGCAGCAGTTTTCTTTAGCTCTGTCACTTTATAGATTTCTGACAAAAACAACCCTAACTGAGTTATTTCTTCAGAATCTGATAACTTTAGCTGTCTTTTAGGATTGCATCAAAAAATCTTCTACATTTTCTAAAATTTTCCTCTCAAACATTTACCTGGCAATTTCTACTCATCATCCTGACTGAAAGATGAATTTCTCTAAAGCAAACTCTCAAGACACCCTGTTCAGGAAAGAGTTCCAGTCTGTTTTTGCCAATATACCGGAATTGTCATTGAAACTGGACAGAATGGACACTAAGTTGGACAATTTTAAGGAGAAGTGCTCAAAATATATGGAACTAATTAATGAAAATGTACAGCTGCACAAAAATCAGATCTCTGGTATTGAACAATCTTTGAATGATACTGATGGAAAGCTAAGTGAAGGAGAAAATAATGTAGAATTCTTGTTGAAACAGAGCACTTTATTGCTAAGTAAAATAGATGACTCGGAGAACAGGTCCTATAGAAGTAATACACATATTTGGATTACCAGACAACACAGAAGATAATAATAATATAGTGAATTTTCTGACTTCATGGATACTTAAAGTCCTGGACCTACCAGAGGCACAGTGTGATGGTATTGAAAGGGTGCATAGATCCCTAGCTTCATCCTCAACTAAAAATAATCCTTAGTGTAAATCAACAATAGTAAGATTTTTATCATCTCACGATAAACAAATTGGTCCTTAAAATGCTTGGCCTAATTCACCCATTTAAATAAATGACAATATTGTTCATTTTTATAATGATTACTTGGCAGCTGTTATCTCCAAAAGAAAACACCTTTTGCCCTTTATAAAAGAACTTAAACAGAAACAAATAAAGGTCAATTTATTATTCCCTGCCAGACTGAAAATATTTCTTGCTGATGGAATTAATATTTTTGAAGATCTGGGCTCAGCTGTGACATATAAAATCCAATAAGATTCTGGACAAAATAGAAGATATGGATTAGTCTGGCATATCTTTGAAGAGAGCAGCAGATGAAAAAATAATTGAAAAAAAATGACAAGAGGAAGAAAGTGAAGGATAAATGACTTATTAGTTTACCTTTCTTTTTCTTATATATTTATTACTCACAGTACTAAAATGCGGTACCATTCTTCTAGCTTGTAAAATGTTTTTGGTGCACATTTGTTTCTTGTTCATCTTAGAAAGTGAAATAGGAATTGTGGATGCCCTTTCCTAAAAGGTAACAAGTATGTTTTTGATTATTTTCTCTGTTAACAATTTTACTCTCTTAATGCTTTTATTCCCTTATATATAAAAGAAGTGATTTCAGTTTTGTTTATTGTAATATTTTCTATAGTCTCTGCATTGCCTTAATTGCTTTTCTAATCTTATTCATGCACCTTCCCATCAGATAATTTAACAGGATTTACAATGTCCAACTTTAGATCTATGGTTGTTATAACAATGCAGCATTTCTAATTAATTTTAGTACAAGTTGCATTTTTTTATTTTATGTGGACTGTATGTTTGGATGTGAGTCATGATTGTGGCAGTTGTTTGGTTTCTCAACTGATGCAGTCATTTGTGTGTGTTTGATAAGTATGCTTTGGTTGCTTGCGGGTGTGTTTGGAATTGTGGCCTTTTGTATTTATGGATGCATTTTCTATGGGGTGGTTTGTTTGTCTTTGTTGGCTTGCTGATGTGGTGCAGTCTGGCTGTGTATGGTAGGGATTGGGAGGGTTGCATCAGATGAACTGTGTTTATTCTTATAGCTGTGTTTTGTGTCCCAGATTACAAATTTTTAAATGTGGTTCTTTCTTTCCCCTTTACGTTTTGTTTTATTTTTGTTTGTTCCTTCTGGGGTAGCTGCTTGTAGTCAGATGGTCTCTATCCTTTTGCTTGTGCCTTCTCTGTTTTTTTTTTTAGAATTTGATGTTTTCACCAATAGCTTGAGCATATTTGGTTTCCCATGAAAAATCTCACCTTTGGACTTGCGTTCAGCCAAGCGATGTTATCTGCTGCTTCCTCGGCTGTTGGTAATTATGACTGGTTAGTTGTTTCAACATGCAGTTAGAAGGGAAGTAACCCTTATAAACATGAACTGCATTGCTTAAAGAAAAATGTTCTATTACATGCTAGTTCCTTAACATTTTATATAATTTTATTGTTTAAGTTATACTGTTAATATCATGCCTCTCAGCTGTATAGATCTTCATAGTATGTCAAAGTCTTTTACATTCCATCTTTATTCATCTTCTTGAATCTTACAGGTTGGTAGTAATTCAGTAAACTCTGAAGTTAATTCCCATTGACCATCTAGATTTATGTAGAATGTTCAGATTTTTACTTTATACTTTAGATCTGTCACTAGTGAAATTGTAGGTTTATAGTTTATATTGAATTACCATATAGGTGGCAGTACACTAAACACAGAAAGTGTGATAAGAGACTTAGGGACACAGGTGGACAGTGGTCTCACCTTCGATAACCACATCGCCACAACAGTCAGGAAATCCTTCTATGTGGCACACCTCATCACGAAGGGCTTTTCATCCAGAAAAAAGGAGGTCATTGTCCCACTGTACTCATCCCTCATTAGACCCATTATAGAATACAATGCCCCATTTGGTATGTACCTCTCAAGACATCTGCAACAACTGGAAAGGCCACAGAAATACCTCACTAAAAGAATCACAGGCGTAAAGCAGATGCCCTACGCTGACCGCCTTAAAAAACTCCAGCTATACTCTGTCGCATATTGTCTACTCAGAGGCGATCTCTGCTTAACATACAAGGCCATGTCAAACCCAGAGCTGTTGGACATGCTACACTTAAAGAAATCCCAATCCCTCAGAGCTACACGCTCCAGGGATCTAAACCTTGTCATCACAATAAACAAAACATGCTGGAGGGATAGGTTCCTGACCCAGAGACTCCCCAGACTCTGGAATAGATTGCCCATACATGTCAAGCAGAGTGCCTCTTTGGACCTCTTCAAGAGGAACCTTGACGATTGGATGGGAGAAAGGAAATTCACCCCAGGGATCACGTCAGTCGCCCTGCTAGACAGGGGTCCAGGAAAGTAAATAATGTGGGAAGAAATAGCCAGGGAATTGTTATGGCTAGGCTTGTATAGGCCCTAGGGCTGATAGCCTAGTACCAACCTATGAACCTATGAACCTATAGCAAATTAATGGCAAATCATTCAGGATTGAAATTAGAAAGTGACTGTAGTAATTTGAGGTTCAGACTTTGTTTCAATCAGAGAGTAAGTCCTGATATAAGGTCTGTTGTTTTGTCAACCTGTCAGAATTTCAAGAGATATATATGGGGGAAGTCTCTAATTTGGGGCTCTTTGAAATGCTGTTGTGGTAGCTTTATCTTGCTTTAACTGATGAAAGTCATGCTAATGAAACCAACTGATGCCATTATTTCAAATTTTGCTTTCATGCTTTTTGACAGAATATATGTTGTAGGAGTGTCATTTGGAAATGATCCTTTTAGAGCTTTGGACATATTTTTGTTTGTTTTGTATGGATTTCATGATCTGACTAGTTGGGGGATATGGTTGTCACCCTTTCATAAATAGTTTTATTTCTTGAGGCTTGAATATTTATTTAATTAATGTTTAGACATTTATATTTTGTCTTTGGAAAATATACATGTTTACCATTTAACGTGAGTATTTTCAAGACTTCTGATTTAACATTTTAAATAGTATATACTAATATTAGATATAAACCACATATAATTTTAAAAGAATTGGGTAAAGATGAGTGATCCAAATACAATAACACAATTTAAATGCAGTATATACACAGTTTATTAAGCACTGTGATTCGCATATCTCTGTTGACACTTACAAATATTATTATTACATTTTAAACATTTAATATGTTTAACTTTTATATCTTCATATAGTTAGTTGAAAGTGGTCTGATGAGTTTAAAATGTATTGTGAGAAGACTATATAGATATTTTTTCCTAAAACCAGTGGAGGAAAGCAAATTGTTGCTACTAGTTAGGTGATGTGCTCGGGCAGTGAATGTTGTTCAGGTTAGGAGTTTTTGACTCCATTGGGAGGGTTGTTGTGATTCAGAATGTTTGGTTTATTTCATATATGAATTTTGTTTTCTTTTTTGGTGTCTACTGCTTATATGAGTTTGACCAACATTAGTTTCTCATTTATGACTAATCACAGGTTTATTCATACTCAAATTAGAGCTGATGGAGTAAAGATTTCTGTTTTTTAGAAATTGGAATTTATGGTTATATTATTTGTAAACTCTTTTTCTATGTTTCATGCCATACTTAAAATGTATATTTATTAATATCAATGGTTTAAATAATGGTTGCTAGAGGGGAAGCCTACACAAATATCTGAAATTAGTTAATTCACAAGTTATCTTCTTACAAGAAACACATCTTTTGACTGAAGATATTGATAAACTCAGTACTAAACTTTGGAGTAGCCATATTGAATATAGAATTCTTTACCTGTAACTAAAGCTTTTGATACAGATGATAAAGGTATGTTTTGCTCAGTCACATTAGAGCTTAATAAGAAATTATATACCTTAGTTAATATCTATTGGATTCCAGGGATAGGAATTAATTCAGGTCTATATTCATTCTTCAAAATAAGTATTCATCTAATATGTATTCAATGAAGGCTAAACAGCAAAATTCATTACAGCAAATCATGGGATTTTTCCCAGAGTTAGGATCCACTCACCCTATAGCACTCTACAACATGCACCACACTAAATCAAACCCACCCAAGTGGGGGGCTTCACCCCCCCCCCCCCCCTGCTATGTATACCAACAATGAGATTGCACTACATTGCGGAAAAGGGCAAAGTTGTGGTGATGGCCCAGTGTTTCTTAACCCAGGGAAAAATTCCATGCTTTGCAGTAATGAATTTTACTGTTTAGCTGTCAATGAATACATATTCAATGAATACATATGTTGATGAACTAATATAGACTCATTAATACTGTAAGACAACATCTAAACCAGATTGTTCAATCATCTGAAGGAAATATTAATCTTGCAGGAAATTATAATTGTATTTTGACTGACAAAGATTATAATACTTCAGGCAAAAGAAGAATTTTACCCTCAGCTAAAGCCTTGAAATATTTTACTGATTCATTCTATATTAGGGACATTAATGACTTCTCTGATTCAGTCTCTCTTTTTTACACTCATTTTTCTCATAGATATGGCACATATTCTAGAACTGATAGAGTTTATGTTTCAAATGAGTTGATAAACAGTCTGTATAAGGTTAAAGCAATTTCATGTCACCTCTCAAATCATAATGCTATAACATTTGAAATGACACTTAGATTAAATAGTTGTACCCAGATTAAAAGGATACCAGCCTATATAACCAACATGAAAGATTTTAAAGATTTTCTTTTATCAGAAATTCAGCCTTTCAAAAAGTCCAATTGTATAATCAGACTTCTGAAATATATATATATATATATATATATATATATATATATATATATATATATATGTGTGATGCATTGAAAGCTTACTTGTATGGGAGAATTAATAGCTTGTATATGAATAAGAAAAAGCAATGGGATAAAGAAATGAGTATGATACAAGGGACATGAGTAGTTTAGCAGTTAGAACTAAAAGGCTTTGTAAGCTTAGTCATATTAGAGAAATTTACTCACCTAAAAATAAGAAAAAATGTTACTGATATGAAAGATATACTAATGGAATTCAGAGATTATTTAATAAAATTAATCCAGAATCTATATTATTGGACCCTAAAGAAGTGATTAGATCTTTTATCAAAAAACATACAAAAATACGTTATTAGATATGTAAAATCCTTGATAAACCAATTTCAGTGTCTGAAATTCAGTCTCAAACTAGTGCTTTAAAAATGAACTAGGGCACCAGGTTATGATGGAATAATTTTTGAAATATATAAATTAATGCCTAAAGAAGCTTTAACCTTATTACATAAAGTTTTTTTCTCACGTAAAGATTTGACTAATATCCCTCCATCATGGAAGTACAACATTATTTCTCCCATATTAAAAGCTGACAAAGATCCTACTAAATGTTCTTCTTATAGGTCACTTTTTCTTTCAAATGTTGATTATAAAATGTTCAAGTCTCTTCACACTAATAGACTGAAGAAGTTTCTCCCATTCTTGATTGAACAAAATCAAGCAGGATTTATTTTAAATAGGAATGCATACAATAACATTAAAACAGTACTAACCATAATTTATTTTGCTAATAATTCAAAAGATAATTTGACTGGGGTCAGTTTTGATATAAACTGTGCTTTTGATTCTGTTATTTGGGATTATCTTTTCCTTGTTCTAGAAGAACTAAATGTCTCTAGTAGTTTCATACAACTTATTAATCAACGACATACACCTCTCAATCCATTCAAATTCTCAAAGGAACTAAACAAGGCTGCCCTCTATCTCCTTTGCATTTCACTCTTGTTATGGAGCCATTCACTAACTTTATAAGGCTGAACTCAGAAATTGAGGGTTAAAAGATAAGTGTAGCTGTAACTTCCAAAATCCAGCTATTTGCATATGACATTCTTCTTGCTGTAAAAGAAAATAATGGTTTCCTTTCTGCTATTTTTGAGACTATAGATAGTTTTCAAAGGAAATCTGGTCTAATATTTAATGATAATAAAACAAAAATATTTCCTATCAACTCTGCTATTAATAATTCGAATATGAGAGTCCCCAAATATATTGTTCAAGAAGGTAAACTAAATAATTTAGGAATAATATTAGCTAATAATACTAAAGATATAATAGATTTTAACTATAATAATAGTCTAACTATCATAATGAATCTAATAAACAAATGGAACAAACTCTTCTTCACAATGGAAGAAAGTTTTTTTATTATTAAAATTATTATTCTACCAAAGATTTATTTATTTTTTATTTATCTACATTTGTTTACTGGGAAAGTCCGAATGGGCCAGAAACCCATTTTTAGCGGAGTCCCAGGGAGAAAAACTCCACAGAAATATAAGCAAAATGCAATAATTAGATAGTACAATAATATGTATATAGTAAGATGCAGAATACGCATCATCTAGTTAGTCTATACAAAGAAGTATTCAATACAGTTTTCTAGTAGATGCCACACACACACACACACACACACACACACACACACACACACACACACACACACACACACATATTTCAGTAAAGATCACTGTTAGAAAAATAAAATGAGTGCTGTGTACATATTAAATAGTAGTTATGAACCAATGATATTTTCTTTATATATATATATATATATATATATATATATATATATATATGTATATATATATATATATATATATTATTAGAATCCGACTCACTAAAGAAGTTAAATAAAAACATCTTAGACTGAAAAAACTTCTGCTTAAACTGTAGAACAAAAGAAACACTAAACCACAATGTTGAGCGCTTTCACTCATTTAATGTTTACTTGAGCTTCATCAGAACAATAAATAAATTAAATGATAACAGACTGCTATAAATAGTTTAGAACACTACTATTGGAACAAGGGGCGTGTTAATAGTAACAGCCTATGAGTAGTCTAAAAAACAAAAACTGTCTGATAGATTGAAGGAGCACTTGGCTGCCATAAGGAAGGAGACTCCAGCAATGCACTTGGCAGGCACAAACTCAATTGCATTGGCTTCAACAAGTTTCTTTTTTTCGTTCTTGAACAGATACAGCAATACTTTGGTGATTGCGAAACCTTGCTAGAATTGAAGGAACTTAGGTGGCAGTTACTACTTAATGCTGAAAACAGTCCAGGACTTAATGATTCCTTGAATGTCAAATGTGCCCTTCGTTGGTTCTCATAACCACTCCCTTTTTGTATTTCACTTATTATTTTCTGTGTCATCACAACTGTTATAGCACTTGCCCATCATTTTGTTTTTTAGACTACTCATAGGCTGTTGCTATTAACACACCCCTTTTTAAAATAGTAGTGTTCTAAACTATTTATAGCAGTCTGTTATCATTTGATTTATTTATTGTTCTGATGAAGCTCAAGTAAACATTAAATGAGTGAAAGCGCTCAACATCAGTTTCGTGGTTTAGTGTTTCTTTTGTTCTACAGTTTAAGCAGAAGTTTTTTCAGTCTAATATATATATATATATATATATATATATATATATATATATATATATACTTTTTTGAGTAGTAATAACACTGAGGAGAGGGAGAAAATGAGGTAAGGAGAGGGCAGTGTGTTGAGAGAGTCGTAGATATCTTGTCAGTCAGGTTTGGGCAGGAGCAATGCCAGTTCTTGGATAGATATTCAAATAGTAGTAGTTTGAAACTGGCAGATGCAGGTGTGTTTTGGAGGGTGTGGGGTATAGAGTTCCATAATTTGGCTAACTGATATGAGAATAAGGCATTATCATGAGTGTTGTTAGCTTTGTTTACTGTGAGAAAGTTTCTATCTGCAGATGTTAGACTTCGTGGGCATGAGTAGAGAACAACAAGTTCCTTGAGGGATGAGGTGTTGTCAGGATGGAAGATGATATTGTGTGTGAATTTAAGTTGATAGAGATGGAGAAGTTTAGGTAGCTCAAGCCAATTTAATTTATGTAGAGTAGTACAGTGGTAGGTTTGGTGGGGAAGGTTGACTCCAAAGTGGGCTATTTTGTTGTAGCAGGTTTCCAATTTGGTTAAGTCTGATTTTTTTAATTTGGTAAACGGGGGAAAGCATATAGGAGCATAGAGATGATGAAGGTTCTGGATATGTCTAGTCTGGTATTGTCAGTGAGGAATGGCTTACTTCTCTACAGTAAGCCAAGTTTGACATGAATTTTTCTTAATTGTGATGGCTATGTATTGGTCAAATCTGAGTTTGTTGTCAATTGTCACACCAAGGAGTTTAATATGCTCAACTGTTTGGATTACTGTGTTGTTTGCTGAGAGAATGGTGAAAGGAGAGGTGGTAGGTGATTGTTTGCTACTGATAAATAGTATAAACTGTGTCTTTTTGGGGTTGAGGCTTAGTTGTGATTTACTTAGATATGCTTCTATATCTATAAAAGCTTGTTGGGCTACTATTTGGAGCTCTGCTAATGTATCTCCTGAGCAGACTAAAGTTGAATTGTCCACATATTGAGTGTATTGTGGACGAGGCTAGATCATTAGAGAAGATGGTGAAAAGAAGGATCCCTAGTATGAATCCCTGGAGGACTCCGACTGAGACAGGCAGAAGTTGTAAGAGTTCAGATTTCCATCGTACTGCTTGTTGTCTGTCAAAAAGATAAGTTAGGAACCAGGAGAGGGAAGTATTTGATAGTTTTAGTGAGGTAGTTTCTGATGGGAGACAGTGTTGAAAGCTTTTGATATGTCTAGGAAGATTGATGCTACATGCTGGTTTGAATTTCTGAGTTAGTTGATATTGTTAGAGAAATTAATTAGGGCTGTGGTAGTGCTGTGTTTCAGTCTGAAAACGTGTTGGGAGGGAGAGATAAGGTTATGAGATAGCAGGTATTGCAGTAACTGAGCTTGTATACATCTTTCCAGATTTTTGACACTGGGAAAAGATGGCTATGGATCTGTAATTGTTTAATTCTGTTGATGTTCCTCCTTTATGTATTGGGGTGATATAGAAATTTTTCCATAATTTTGGGACATATTGCTCTGCTTTAGATCTATTTACCAGAATGGAGATAGGCAGAGCTAAGGCATCGGCTGAAAGTTTGAGGTACTCATTGGGGAGTTGCTCAGTTACTGAGGAAGAAGGTTTTAGTTTTTTTTTTCAGCATTGTTCTTATGGTGTTAGTTGGGATAGGTTTGCAGTCAAAAGAGTTGTTGTTAGTTTTCACATTAGGTGGGAGAGATGGTGGGGTAGAATTGTTCCCTGTAACTAAGGAGAGGATGGTGTTTATAAAGAAGGTGTTGATTTGTGAGGCAATACCCATGCTTTGGTTACTGGTAGTTGGCTCTGGGGCTGTGGCTTTACCTGGGTGAAGGAGTGAGTTAATTGCACCAGAACATTTTGGGATCATTTTCATATTTGTTTTGCATAGATGTATAATATGTTTTTTTTTTTGTTTGTTTGATTGTGGAACTACTGGTATGCTAACAGACCTTTATTGTCTTTTGTTTTCTTGTATAGAAACCAGGTTTTGTCCCTTCATTTTTTAAGTCTAATGGCTTCTTTTGATATCCAGGGCAATTTTTAACTCGACATGTACGAGTTGGTGCTAAGCTATTTAGAATAGCTAGAAATGTGTCATTGAAGTATGTTACAGCCTGGTTGAGTTGGAGATGATGGAATGGTGTCCAGTTACACTCTCTACCATCACTCAGATCACTCATAAAGGAATTCAGTTCATTGATTTTAATGTTTTTCTGGTTTCTTAATAAACCTAGAGTAGCTCTACTCATCCTGTAAGAAACTAGTCTACTGGAGGAATCGGTTTGCCTGATTTAGAAATGAATTCCATTTCTTCTGTTATAAAAAAACTATCCCCCGGATTCATGAAGCCTGCACCAGGCGCAGGCGTAGTGTATGCGGGATAACACCAAATATGTCCACCGAGCGATTCAGGTACGAACCAACTCCACGTGCACTACCGCGACGCCAGATCTACGCAGCCCTCGGCATAGGTATGCAAATCACCCCATGTGCACCATGCTAATGAAGGCATACAGCAATTCATGAAGTGGTGCAGGCATAGCGCAAGCCCACGGAAATGTAAACCAAAAAACATGGTTTACATTTTCCCAAACAGAACATCGGAGTTATGGAAGTGGACCAGACTCATGTATTACAAAGTTAACATATGCCAATGGCGAAATACAAAGCCAATGGCACAAGAAAAGATGTACAACACCTAAAAAACAACATTTAATGTCATGTCCACAGTAAGGCACAGTACAACCACAGGGCATGTGTGTGCAAACAGGAATACAAAGGAAATATATACAAATGTCATAAAATCGCAATGTAAGACAAATCAGGATTGCACCATAATACGCAATGGTAGGCATGGCACACCACAAGCAAAGCACAAGGGTTGCCAAGGGCCCGCGACAGTGTTCAGTGCTGTAACTATGAATTAGTAGTCAATGGCATGCAAATGTGGCAGGTAATACTGAATCGCAAATGTCCCGCCGGATTAAGGATAACCTGACAGCACAGCGCTATAACACCGAGGAGTGTATCAGAGGTGATACATGACATCAGCAGAGGGGTGTGCTACCGTATCAGTAAGCACATTGGAGCAATGCAAATCTGGCCTGGCTGTTGCTAAGCAAAGCTGCAGGACAGGGGTGGGGAGGAAGGTGTAGAACCGTTTAGCTGAGAGCACACATGGTGCCTGAAAGCGCATGTGTACGGGGATGAAATCGTGCCCGAAACCCGGTAAGCGGATGCACACGCCGCGAACAATAGCACAAACAGGAAGGTCAGGGTAAGAAAAGAAGGAAATGCTGAAGCAGGGTAATTGGCGTACTAATGAACAATTAGCACCAATCAACTCACGGCGGCCAATCGATGGTAGTAGACAAGCCTGCATGCAGAAACCTGCAAAACAGGATAGGGGAGGCATAGGATTGCAAAGAAAGGAGGGGAGGACTTGGAATGCAAAGATAGGAGAACTGTCATAGCAGAGCAAAGCAAACCCACAGTAGCCCGGCAATAGCACACATTACGCAAGATAAGCCAGGTCTAGGAAAGTACAAATGAAAGCAGGCAGCTGGATGCATGCCAGCAAATGGTAGGTGTAACGTGCACAAATGTAAATGGAAGGGCAGGGGGTAATTCACGGCATCCAAATGTAATGCAACACCAAAGGCAGCACAATAGTGGTTCCATTAATAAAACACAGAAGATAGCCTGTAGCCATGATCATACATACACACCCTATGACATCATCAGTGTTCACAGAAAAACAGTATAAAGTGTGAAAGCACCCAACACACACCTGTGTATTCCCAAACACTGCACCATAGGTGTAAACAGATGGGGAACTTTTAAAATGTACATGTTGGGAGCTGCCATAGCTGTGATTCATCAGCATGTGTTACAGACCAACGGTGTTGTGGAGGATGATGCCAACAACCACTGTAGGCCTCGGAGGAGGAGAAGAGTGTTCAGCCCAAGGGTAACCTACCAGGGGCTACATGATCTGGAGATAGTAGAGCATTACAGGGTGGACAGGGACATCTTACAACAAATAGTAGAGCTGTGCCGGCCACGCCTGAGAACCAGAAACAACAGAGGGGAACCCATCCCAGTGGACACGAAGGTATGTGTAAGCTTGCGAATACTAGCCACAGGTACCTTTCAAAGGCCAACTGGAGATATAATGGGGATCTCACAGGCATTGGCATCCAGGGTACTACACCAGTTCCTGGATGCCATGTTACTACATGCCAATGAGCATATATACTTCCCCCGAACTCAGGAGGAGTTGGCCAGCAAAATGCGTCACTTCCACCTTGTGGCAAACTAACCGGAGGTACTGGGTGCGATAGACTGCACGCACATACAAATCAAGACACCACCCGGTGAGTATGGTAGGTGCTACATAAACCGCAAGGGATTCCACTCCATCAACTGCCAGGTCGTGTGCAATGCCCAGGGCATTATCATGGATGTGTGCTGGCAGCCCTGAAAGCTACCCCGACTCCCATATCTGGCATGCCTCACAGCTGTATCAGGTATTTGTCAGGGGGGACATCCCACAAGGCCACCTTTTCGGGGATGCTGGCTATGCACTGGAGCCGTGGATGATGACCCCCCATCAGAAATGCACACACACCAATGCAAGAACGCCATAATGAGGCACATGCACAAAGCAGAATCATCATAGAGCGTGTGTTCGGGATGCTGAAATCATGGTTCCAGTGCTTGGACACATCTGGTGGATCCTTGCAGTACTCTCCAGGCACATGTGCCCACACCTTCATAGTATGTGCCATGCTACATAATATGATCCTGCGGAAATAGCTGCAGCAGGGTCAAAATGGGAGAGGGCCTCACAGCCCACCACAATTGCCAAGGCCAACACAGGCACAGAGGGATCCAGACCACGGACACACTGTGCCAGCCCCAGTAGGCAGACGGAGGCATGCCCAATATGCCTACGCCTTGGCAAAGAGGAAACATATAGCACATACCTTGACAGTGTAGGCTCCCATGGACTGACACCCCTCCCCACCTGCACACACAGTAACATGGATGGCACACAAACATGACTACCTGTAAATTGTGATGTATAGGTGGCCCACTGTGGAATCCTACATAGGCAGCCCTCAAACATTGAACACGCAACAGCCATTGGAACATGGAAATGTCAACACCTGAACAGTAGATGTGCCTATCAGCATCTGTTGGTGCTGTGTGTATAGGTTCTCAGGTACATCGGTAGGTACACACCCGACTGTCAGAGGCAAAACACCAAATGGGGCAAACAGTGACTCCCATCGCCACAACATCGAGTAAGCAACTGTCGCTTACTGGAGCAGAGGCAATCGCAGGAGCACATGTGTGTAAGCACTGTCCTACACACACTCATCATGGATTCCCCACTGCATTACTGAGGGGCTCCACAAAATGTAATCATGGATGTTGTGTCAAGGCAGGGGATGTACCCATGACAGGCATTCGTCACCCCAGCATGCTGCATCCACGGTTGTATGAAGGTGTAGCACATTATCGGGTATAGCTAATTGTGATATACATACCCAATGCTGGAGTACAGCCAGTAAACATCACATGGACATACCATTAACTGGACTCATCAATTTGTAAACTAACGGAGTTATCCATGTGAGTGTAGTGTGAAGTAACTGCTGTAGTGTACTGCACATACAAAATGACATAATACGTGTACAACCCCCAGATGTCCAAGTGGTACATGCAGTGACTGTTGTGCATGTTCCCGGTCCCACGCCCAAGGGATGTAACATAATTCCGACGGCACGGGTAATGCATTCCAGATGCAGATCATCAGAATATGTGTAGCACACGTTAGCAGGAATAAGCGTTGCCCACAGCTGGTAAGCGATGTTTAAATACAGCTATACGGATATGCATGAAACAGGGCTAAGCGTCACCAACCACTGCGCATATCACGGTCAATGATGTACAGAACAGGTGAAACCAGCATTAGTCACCCCTGAACAAATAGCGCCTGCTCTGAAGGGTAAAACGACTACTGCCAGGAGTGGAACAAGCATTCATGTATACAATCACCCAACACTATTGCTAGGCAAGATGTACGTACGGTAGGGTTGCCACAGTTCAAATGACCAATGTGGGGCATACGCTAGATGTCTGCAGGACGACACATACACCCGGCCAGTACAAAAAACAGAACCTCAGTGTTTTGCATAGATAAAAAACTTATTCTGGTAATGGTTGCAGGTACATGTTCCGTGTCCTGTAACATGTAGGTGGGTCAGATACAGAATAAGTGTTTTGCAACTATGACATAAACTATAGGGAATATGTTTGTCCCAAAGTCGCAGGATATTTGCTATGTTCACAAATATTTTGCAGGACACAACTGCACAAAGAGGGACTGTCCCTCTCAAAGTGGGATGGGAGGTAATCTTAACCTATGGCAGGTGTGTAATGTGACAGGTACAGACACAAACGTGCGGAGCCCAGGAAACACTGTATACACTGACAAACACACAATGAAAGGCGTAGCGTGCCTGTCACCACCCCTGTCTGAGATATGTATATATATCTATCTATGTATATATATATATATATCTACATATATATATATATATATATATATATATATATATACATAGATATATATATATATACATAGATATATATATATATATATATATACACACACACACATATATAATACAGATAGAAAGGGCAATTGTGTGATATATGTTGATATATAAGGGGTCACTGACATCTGCAAATATATAGATAGGTCAACGACATTCAAAACACCTTTGAGGTACAAATAAATAGGATACCGCCAACTATGGAACGTGTCACACACCGGCACACATAACCAGGAGGCTGAAAGACAGAAAGAACACAGTACTGGAACAGTAGAACCACGAGCAATATGACGATAGTAAGGACATGTAGTCACCGCTGTCGGCGGTGCAGTCCACGTACGTACCATGTACAACTGTGGTTGTGAGTGATGTAGCCTGTGTATGTGTGTATTGAGGGTGCCATGTGTGTTCCCGTGTGACTGTAAAGTGTGTGTGTGTGTGTGTGTGTGTGTGTGTGTGTGTGTGTGTGTGTGTGTGTGTGTGTGTGTGTGTGTCTGCATCGTGTGTCTGTAGGTGGCAACTCGGAGGTAGATGATTACGGTAGGTGCGGGTATAGCTAGCCGTAGGCATGCGGTAAACACCTGTCCCACATTGGGAGGACAGCTCCCTGGGCAGGTGTGTCCTGACATGAAACATTACAAAGGGCAACTGTCCGAGAGTTTAGGACATTAGTATGTCCCAAATATTATGCAATAGTTGCAGGAAATACTCATGCCTGTATGTAAGAAACGGAAATGTTACATGCAAACCGATAAGTAGTTAAGGTCCAAGAACAATTGGTATGTAATGAGGATAAAAGTATGTGCTATTCTGTGAACTGACCATGGCCATATGTCAGCCTGTAAACACGACTGTGTGACCCGCAAGTGTCCAACTATGGCCATATGAAAAGGTGGCAAGCCATGTCACAGAGGGTCTGACACCAACACCACTGCAATGACTGCAAATATCTGGGACAGACATACACGGGATAGTGGTCATTTACAAATATCCCTGCACATATCGCCGTACATCCGGAGGTATGGAAGTATCAACCGCACCTGCATACCATATAGAAACCAATTAACAATGGCAGAACAGAAGTCTATTAAGTGATAGCACTGTAATTAGGGAAGGGGCCCACACACATATATATGGACTACGTAGAAATGCAAGCCCCACAAAACTGTATATGCTAAGTACACCCGCCTACATCCCCCACACTGGAAACAATAGAAATACAGACTGTAACCACAGCCCAAACATCTAGTTAGTCAATTACATCTGCTGAACCATTGAACCATTAACATACCTTGTGAGAGACACATTTAAAGGCGCCATGCAAAATTGTATCCGTCGTATAATGGAACAAATGGCGATGTTACAGGTGTTTGCAATAGTCCGTTATCAGACGGGTGGGATGACAGGTACAGTCACAGGTAGAACCACATACTCAAGCCATCACACACAATCCACGGGGGACATGACTCTAAAATAGACTTGGCTCTACACATAGCAGTTGCAATTACACACAACAAAACACAATACAGGCCATCTCCCTGAAGGCAGGGCAAATGGCCAATGCCCAAGTGGAGAATTCAATTATACCCCACTGTTGCCGCGTAATTGGTGAATGGAGTAGCTGCACAGCTGAAGTGCACGTAATTAGTCACACCGGACCACCAATTGGCGGCAGTAAACCACATGTTACAGGTATAGACGTATATAAGGATGACTTGCCAGATATGCAAACTGTATGCTCATACCGTAAATCAGTTTAAAGAGTGATACAGAAGAGCGAGATAGAGACGAAATACTGGAACGATATCAAGGTATGTAGAACACTAACTGTATGTATAGTATGTTCTGTATTAAGTTATGTCAGTGTATGCATAGCCTGGTTTGCAGTAATTAAAAGTGTCTGCCATGCATAAAGTGGGGAATGGTATTTATGTAGTGATGTCTTGCTGATCGTACTAATGCTTGTAGAAGTTATGCGTCCAGCAGTGGGCCACAAGGTAAACAGCACAGACACCACAAGGGATGCAACATGACGGCTTTAAACAGAACAATGTCATACTACCCGCCGTCAGTGGCAGGGTATGTCCAATAAGTACGTACCATAGCAGGGGATAGTATATGTGGATATACTGTAACAGTACGCGTGTATGGGCATATAACATCAGTGACATGTCTAAGGTGGTCCCTCTGTGCAAGTATGCTTTGAATTATGGGATACCACAAAACATGTGTAATGTATAGTACAGTAGATTGATATGTCAGATATGCTACACAGGAGAACAGGCATATGATGCATAACAAAGGTATCGTATAGTGATGTGAGTAGTATGTAATTAAATTATATATAAACAGTTATGATGAAATAAATAATGCAATCCACTCTGTGCATTTGCAAAGGATGCAAACATTACTCCCATACTAGAATAGCAGAAGAGATGTGACAGACAAACTATAGGCCCTAGGGCTGATAGCCTAGTACCAACCTATGAACCTATGAACCTATAGCAAATTAATGGCAAATCATTCAGGATTGAAATTAGAAAGTGACTGTAGTAATTTGAGGTTCAGACTTTGTTTCAATCAGAGAGTAAGTCCTGATATAAGGTCTGTTGTTTTGTCAACCTGTCAAATTTCAAGAGATATATATGGGAAGTCTCTAATTTGGGGCTCTTTGAAATGCTGTTGTGGTAGCTTTATCTTGCTTTAACTGATGAAAGTCATGCTAATGAAACCAACTGATGCCATTATTTCAAATTTTGCTTTCATGCTTTTTGACAGAATATATGTTGTAGGAGTGTCATTTGGAAATGATCCTTTTAGAGCTTTGGACATATTTTTGTTTGTTTTGTATGGATTTCATGATCTGACTAGTTGGGGGATATGGTTGTCACCCTTTCATAAATAGTTTTATTTCTTGAGGCTTGAATATTTATTTAATTAATGTTTAGACATTTATATTTTGTCTTTGGAAAATATACATGTTTACCATTTAACGTGAGTATTTTCAAGACTTCTGATTTAACATTTTAAATAGTATATACTAATATTAGATATAAACCACATATAATTTTAAAAGAATTGGGTAAAGATGAGTGATCCAAATACAATAACACAATTTAAATGCAGTATATACACAGTTTATTAAGCACTGTGATTCGCATATCTCTGTTGACACTTACAAATATTATTATTACATTTTAAACATTTAATATGTTTAACTTTTATATCTTCATATAGTTAGTTGAAAGTGGTCTGATGAGTTTAAAATGTATTGTGAGAAGACTATATAGATATTTTTTCCTAAAACCAGTGGAGGAAAGCAAATTGTTGCTACTAGTTAGGTGATGTGCTCGGGCAGTGAATGTTGTTCAGGTTAGGAGTTTTTGACTCCATTGGGAGGGTTGTTGTGATTCAGAATGTTTGGTTTATTTCATATATGAATTTTGTTTTCTTTTGGTGTCTACTGCTTATATGAGTTTGACCAACATTAGTTTCTCATTTATGACTAATCACAGGTTTATTCATACTCAAATTAGAGCTGATGGAGTAAGATTTCTGTTTTAGAAATTGGAATTTATGGTTATATTATTTGTAAACTCTTTTTCTATGTTTCATGCCATACTTAAAATGTATATTTATTAATATCAATGGTTTAAATAATGGTTGCTAGAGGAAGCCTACACAAATATCTGAAATTAGTTAATTCACAAGTTATCTTCTTACAAGAAACACATCTTTTGACTGAAGATATTGATAAACTCAGTACTAAACTTTGGAGTAGCCATATTGAATATAGAATTCTTTACCTGTAACTAAAGCTTTTGATACAGATGATAAAGGTATGTTTTGCTCAGTCACATTAGAGCTTAATAAGAAATTATATACCTTAGTTAATATCTATTGGATTCCAGGGATAGGAATTAATTCAGGTCTATATTCATTCTTCAAAATAAGTATTCATCTAATATGTATTCAATGAAGGCTAAACAGCAAAATTCATTACAGCAAATCATGGGATTTTTCCCAGAGTTAGGATCCACTCACCCTATAGCACTCTACAACATGCACCACACTAAATCAAACCCACCCAAGTGGGGGGCTTCACCCCCCACCCCCCCTTGCTATGTATACCAACAATGAGATTGCACTACATTGCGGAAAAGGGCAAAGTTGTGGTGATGGCCCAGTGTTTCTTAACCCAGGGAAAAATTCCATGCTTTGCAGTAATGAATTTTACTGTTTAGCTGTCAATGAATACATATTCAATGAATACATATGTTGATGAACTAATATAGACTCATTAATACTGTAAGACAACATCTAAACCAGATTGTTCAATCATCTAAAGGAAATATTATTCTCACAGGAGATTTTAATTGTATTTTGACTGACAAAGATGCTAATACTTCTATCAAAAGAAGAATTTTACCCTCAGCTAAAGCATTGAAATATTTTACTGATGTATTCTATATTAAGGCTATTAATGACTTCTCTAATTCAGACTTCCTCTTTTACAATCATTTTTCTCATAGACATGGTACATATTCTAGAACTGATTGAGTTTATGTTTCAAATGAGTTGATAAATGGTTTGTATTAGGTTAAAGTAATCTCATGTCCCCTCTCAAATCATAATGCTATAACATTTGAAATGACACTTAGATTAAATAGTTGTACCCAGATTAAAAGGATACCAGCCTATATAACCAACATGAAAGATTTTAAAGATTTTCTTTTATCAGAAATTCAGCCTTTCAAAAAGTCCAATTGTATAATCAGACTTCTGAAATATATATATATATATATATATATATATATATATATATATATATATGTGTGATGAATTGAAAGCTTACTTGTATGGGAGAATTAATAGCTTGTATATGAATAAGAAAAAGCAATGGGATAAAGAAATGAGTATGATACAAGGGACATGAGTAGTTTAGCAGTTAGAACTAAAAGGCTTTGTAAGCTTAGTCATATTAGAGAAATTTACTCACCTAAAAATAAGAAAAAATGTTACTGATATGAAAGATATACTAATGGAATTCAGAGATTATTTAATAAAATTAATCCAGAATCTATATTATTGGACCCTAAAGAAGTGATTAGATCTTTTATCAAAAACATACAAAATACGTTATTATATATGTAAAATCCTTGATAAACCAATTTCAGTGTCTGAAATTCAGTCTCAAACTAGTGCTTTAAAAATGAACTAGGGCACCAGGTTATGATGGAATAATTTTTGAAATATATAAATTAATGCCTAAAGAAGCTTTAACCTTATTACATAAAGTTTTTTTCTCACGTAAAGATTTGACTAATATCCCTCCATCATGGAAGTACAACATTATTTCTCCCATATTAAAAGCTGACAAAGATCCTACTAAATGTTCTTCTTATAGGTCACTTTTTCTTTCAAATGTTGATTATAAAATGTTCAAGTCTCTTCACACTAATAGACTGAAGAAGTTTCTCCCATTCTTGATTGAACAAAATCAAGCAGGATTTATTTTAAATAGGAATGCATACAATAACATTAAAACAGTACTAACCATAATTTATTTTGCTAATAATTCAAAAGATAATTTGACTGGGGTCAGTTTTGATATAAACTGTGCTTTTGATTCTGTTATTTGGGATTATCTTTTCCTTGTTCTAGAAGAACTAAATGTCTCTAGTAGTTTCATACAACTTATTAATCAACGACATACACCTCTCAATCCATTCAAATTCTCAAAGGAACTAAACAAGGCTGCCCTCTATCTCCTTTGCATTTCACTCTTGTTATGGAGCCATTCACTAACTTTATAAGGCTGAACTCAGAAATTGAGGGTTAAAAGATAAGTGTAGCTGTAACTTCCAAAATCCAGCTATTTGCATATGACATTCTTCTTGCTGTAAAAAGAAAATAATGGTTTCCTTTCTGCTATTTTGAGACTATAGATAGTTTTCAAAGGAAATCTGGTCTAATATTTAATGATAATAAAACAAAAATATTTCCTATCAACTCTGCTATTAATAATTCGAATATGAGAGTCCCCAAATATATTGTTCAAGAAGGTAAACTAAATAATTTAGGAATAATATTAGCTAATAATACTAAAGATATAATAGATTTTAACTATAATAATAGTCTAACTATCATAATGAATCTAATAAACAAATGGAACAAACTCTTCTTCACAATGGAAGAAAGTTTTTTTATTATTAAAATTATTATTCTACCAAAGATTTATTTATTTTTATTTATCTACATTTGTTTACTGGGAAAGTCCGAATGGGCCAGAAACCCATTTTAGCGGAGTCCCAGGGAGAAAAACTCCACAGAAATATAAGCAAAATGCAATAATTAGATAGTACAATAATATGTATATAGTAAGATGCAGAATACGCATCATCTAGTTAGTCTATACAAAGAAGTATTCAATACAGTTTTCTAGTAGATGCCACACACACACACACACACACACACACACACACACACACACACACACACACACACACACACACACATATTTCAGTAAAGATCACTGTTAGAAAAATAAAATGAGTGCTGTGTACATATTAAATAGTAGTTATGAACCAATGATATTTTCTTTATATATATATATATATATATATATATATATATATATATATATATATGTATATATATATATATATATATATATTATTAGAATCCGACTCACTAAAGAAGTTAAATAAAAACATCTTAGACTGAAAAAACTTCTGCTTAAACTGTAGAACAAAAGAAACACTAAACCACAATGTTGAGCTTTCACTCATTTAATGTTTACTTGAGCTTCATCAGAACAATAAATAAATTAAATGATAACAGACTGCTATAAATAGTTTAGAACACTACTATTGGAACAAGGGGCGTGTTAATAGTAACAGCCTATGAGTAGTCTAAAAAACAAAAACTGTCTGATAGATTGAAGGAGCACTTGGCTGCCATAAGGAAGGAGACTCCAGCAATGCACTTGGCAGGCACAAACTCAATTGCATTGGCTTCAACAAGTTTCTTTTTTTCGTTCTTGAACAGATACAGCAATACTTTGGTGATTGCGAAACCTTGCTAGAATTGAAGGAACTTAGGTGGCAGTTACTACTTAATGCTGAAAACAGTCCAGGACTTAATGATTCCTTGAATGTCAAATGTGCCCTTCGTTGGTTCTCATAACCACTCCCTTTTTGTATTTCACTTATTATTTTCTGTGTCATCACAACTGTTATAGCACTTGCCCATCATTTTTGTTTTTTAGACTACTCATAGGCTGTTGCTATTAACACACCCCTTTTTAAAATAGTAGTGTTCTAAACTATTTATAGCAGTCTGTTATCATTTGATTTATTTATTGTTCTGATGAAGCTCAAGTAAACATTAAATGAGTGAAAGCGCTCAACATCAGTTTCGTGGTTTAGTGTTTCTTTTGTTCTACAGTTTAAGCAGAAGTTTTTTCAGTCTAATATATATATATATATATATATATATATATATATATATATATATATATATACTTTTTTGAGTAGTAATAACACTGAGGAGAGGGAGAAAATGAGGTAAGGAGAGGGCAGTGTGTTGAGAGAGTCGTAGATATCTTGTCAGTCAGGTTTGGGCAGGAGCAATGCCAGTTCTTGGATAGATATTCAAATAGTAGTAGTTTGAAACTGGCAGATGCAGGTGTGTTTTGGAGGGTGTGGGGTATAGAGTTCCATAATTTGGCTAACTGATATGAGAATAAGGCATTATCATGAGTGTTGTTAGCTTTGTTTACTGTGAGAAAGTTTCTATCTGCAGATGTTAGACTTCGTGGGCATGAGTAGAGAACAACAAGTTCCTTGAGGGATGAGGTGTTGTCAGGATGGAAGATGATATTGTGTGTGAATTTAAGTTGATAGAGATGGAGAAGTTTAGGTAGCTCAAGCCAATTTAATTTATGTAGAGTAGTACAGTGGTAGGTTTGGTGGGGAAGGTTGACTCCAAAGTGGGCTATTTTGTTGTAGCAGGTTTCCAATTTGGTTAAGTCTGATTTTTTTAATTTGGTAAACGGGGGAAAGCATATAGGAGCATAGAGATGATGAAGGTTCTGGATATGTCTAGTCTGGTATTGTCAGTGAGGAATGGCTTACTTCTCTACAGTAAGCCAAGTTTGACATGAATTTTTCTTAATTGTGATGGCTATGTATTGGTCAAATCTGAGTTTGTTGTCAATTGTCACACCAAGGAGTTTAATATGCTCAACTGTTTGGATTACTGTGTTGTTTGCTGAGAGAATGGTGAAAGGAGAGGTGGTAGGTGATTGTTTGCTACTGATAAATAGTATAAACTGTGTCTTTTTGGGGTTGAGGCTTAGTTGTGATTTACTTAGATATGCTTCTATATCTATAAAAGCTTGTTGGGCTACTATATGGAGCTCTGCTAATGTATCTCCTGAGCAGACTAAAGTTGAATTGTCCACATATTGAGTGTATTGTGGACGAGGCTAGATCATTAGAGAAGATGGTGAAAAGAAGGATCCCTAGTATGAATCCCTGGAGGACTCCGACTGAGACAGGCAGAAGTTGTAAGAGTTCAGATTTCCATCGTACTGCTTGTTGTCTGTCAAAAAGATAAGTTAGGAACCAGGAGAGGGAAGTATTTGATAGTTTTAGTGAGGTAGTTTCTGATGGGAGACAGTGTTGAAAGCTTTTGATATGTCTAGGAAGATTGATGCTACATGCTGGTTTGAATTTCTGAGTTAGTTGATATTGTTAGAGAAATTAATTAGGGCTGTGGTAGTGCTGTGTTTCAGTCTGAAAACGTGTTGGGAGGGAGAGATAAGGTTATGAGATAGCAGGTATTGCAGTAACTGAGCTTGTATACATCTTTCCAGATTTTTGACACTGGGAAAAGATGGCTATGGATCTGTAATTGTTTAATTCTGTTGATGTTCCTCCTTTATGTATTGGGGTGATATAGAAATTTTTCCATAATTTTGGGACATATTGCTCTGCTTTAGATCTATTTACCAGAATGGAGATAGGCAGAGCTAAGGCATCGGCTGAAAGTTTGAGGTACTCATTGGGGAGTTGCTCAGTTACTGAGGAAGAAGGTTTTAGTTTTTTTTCAGCATTGTTCTTATGGTGTTAGTTGGGATAGGTTTGCAGTCAAAAGAGTTGTTGTTAGTTTTCACATTAGGTGGGAGAGATGGTGGGGTAGAATTGTTCCCTGTAACTAAGGAGAGGATGGTGTTTATAAAGAAGGTGTTGATTTGTGAGGCAATACCCATGCTTTGGTTACTGGTAGTTGGCTCTGGGGCTGTGGCTTTACCTGGGTGAAGGAGTGAGTTAATTGCACCAGAACATTTTGGGATCATTTTCATATTTGTTTTGCATAGATGTATAATATGTTTTTTTTTTTGTTTGTTTGATTGTGGAACTACTGGTATGCTAACAGACCTTTATTGTCTTTTGTTTTCTTGTATAGAAACCAGGTTTTGTCCCTTCATTTTTTAAGTCTAATGGCTTCTTTTGATATCCAGGGCAATTTTTAACTCGACATGTACGAGTTGGTGCTAAGCTATTTAGAATAGCTAGAAATGTGTCATTGAAGTATGTTACAGCCTGGTTGAGTTGGAGATGATGGAATGGTGTCCAGTTACACTCTCTACCACCCCTCAGATCACACATAAAGGAATTCAGTTCACTGATTTTAAAGTTTTTCTGGTTTCCTAATAAACCTAGAGTAGCTCTAGCTCATCATGCAAGAAACTGGTTTACTGGAGGGATTGGTTTGCCTGATTTAGAATTGCATTCCATTTCTTCTGTTATAAAAAAACTATCCCCCGGATTCATGAAGCCTGCACCAGGCGCAGGCGTAGTGTATGCGGGATAACACCAAATATGTCCACCGAGCGATTCAGGTACGAACCAACTCCACGTGCACTACCGGCGTACGCCAGATCTACGCAGCCCTCGGCATAGGTATGCAAATCACCCCATGTGCACCATGCTAATGAAGGCATACAGCAATTCATGAAGTGGTGCAGGCATAGCGCAAGCCCACGGAAATGTAAACCAAAAAACATGGTTTACATTTTCCCAAACAGAACATCGGAGTTATGGAAGTGGACCAGACTCATGTATTACAAAGTTAACATATGCCAATGGCGAAATACAAAGCCAATGGCACAAGAAAAGATGTACAACACCTAAAAAACAACATTTAATGTCATGTCCACAGTAAGGCACAGTACAACCACAGGGCATGTGTGCAAACAGGAATACAAAGGAAATATATACAAATGTCATAAAATCGCAATGTAAGACAAATCAGGATTGCACCATAATACGCAATGGTAGGCATGGCACACCACAAGCAAAGCACAAGGGTTGCCAAGGGCCCGCGACAGTGTTCAGTGCTGTAACTATGAATTAGTAGTCAATGGCATGCAAATGTGGCAGGTAATACTGAATCGCAAATGTCCGCCCGGATTAAGGATAACCTGACAGCACAGCGCTATAACACCGAGGAGTGTATCAGAGGTGATACATGACATCAGCAGAGGGGTGTGCCACCGTATCAGTAAGCACATTGGAGCAATGCAAATCTGGCCTGGCTGTTGCAAAGCAAAGCTGCAGGACAGGGTGGGGAGGAAGGTATAGAACCGTTTAGCTGAGAGCACACATGGTGCCCAAAAGCACATGTGTATGGGGATGAAATCATGCCCGAAACCCGGTAAGCGGATGCACGCGTCGCGAACAATAGCACAAACATGAAGGTCAGGGTAAGAAAAGAAGGAAATGCCGAAGCAGGGTAATTGGCGACTAATGAACAATTAGCACCAATCAACTCACGGCGCCAATCGATGGTAGTAGACAAGCCTGCATGCAGAAACCTGCAAAACAGGATAGGGAGGCATAGGATTGCAAAGAAAGGAGGAGGACTTGGAATGCAAAGATAGGAGAACTGTCATAGCAGAGCAAAGCAAACCCACAGTAGCCCGGCAATAGCACACATTACGCAAGATAAGCCAGGTCTAGGAAAGTACAAATGAAAGCAGGCAGCTGGATGCATGCCAGCAAATGGTAGGTGTAACGTGCACAAATGTAAATGGAAGGGCAGGGGGTAATTCACGGCATCCAAATGTAATGCAACACCAAAGGCAGCACAATAGTGGTTCCATTAATAAAACACAGAAGATAGCCTGTAGCCATGATCATACATACACACCCTATGACATCATCAGTGTTCACAGAAAAACAGTATAAAGTGTGAAAGCACCCAACACACACCTGTGTATTCCCAAACACTGCACCATAGGTGTAAACAGATGGGGAACTTTTAAAATGTACATGTTGGGAGCTGCCATAGCTGTGATTCATCAGCATGTGTTACAGACCAACGGTGTTGTGGAGGATGATGCCAACAACCACTGTAGGCCTCGGAGGAGGAGAAGAGTGTTCAGCCCAAGGGTAACCTACCAGGGGCTACATGATCTGGAGATAGTAGAGCATTACAGGGTGGACAGGGACATCTTACAACAAATAGTAGAGCTGTGCCGGCCACGCCTGAGAACCAGAAACAACAGAGGGGAACCCATCCCAGTGGACACGAAGGTATGTGTAAGCTTGCGAATACTAGCCACAGGTACCTTTCAAAGGCCAACTGGAGATATAATGGGGATCTCACAGGCATTGGCATCCAGGGTACTACACCAGTTCCTGGATGCCATGTTACTACATGCCAATGAGCATATATACTTCCCCCGAACTCAGGAGGAGTTGGCCAGCAAAATGCGTCACTTCCACCTTGTGGCAAACTAACCGGAGGTACTGGGTGCGATAGACTGCACGCACATACAAATCAGGACACCACCCGGTGAGTATGGTAGGTGCTACATAAACCGCAAGGGATTCCACTCCATCAACTGCCAGGTCGTGTGCAATGCCCAGGGCATTATCATGGATGTGTGTGCTGGCAGCCCTGAAAGCTACCCCGACTCCCATATCTGGCATGCCTCACAGCTGTATCAGGTATTTGTCAGGGGGGACATCCCACAAGGCCACCTTTTCGGGGATGCTGGCTATGCACTGGAGCCGTGGATGATGACCCCCCATCAGAAATGCACACACACCAATGCAAGAACGCCATAATGAGGCACATGCACAAAGCAGAATCATCATAGAGCGTGTGTTCGGGATGCTGAAATCATGGTTCCAGTGCTTGGACACATCTGGTGGATCCTTGCAGTACTCTCCAGGCACATGTGCCCACACCTTCATAGTATGTGCCATGCTACATAATATGATCCTGCGGAAATAGCTGCAGCAGGGTCAAAATGGGAGAGGGCCTCACAGCCCACCACAATTGCCAAGGCCAACACAGGCACAGAGGGATCCAGACCACGGACACACTGTGCCAGCCCCAGTAGGCAGACGGAGGCATGCCCAATATGCCTACACCTTGGCAAAGAGGAAACATATAGCACATACCTTGACAGTGTAGGCTCCATGGACTGACACCCCTCCCCACCTGCACACACAGTAACATGGATGGCACACAAACATGACTACCTGTAAATTGTGATGTATAGGTGGCCCACTGTGGAATCCTACATAGGCAGCCCTCAAACATTGAACACGCAACAGCCATTGGAACATGGAAATGTCAACACCTGAACAGTAGATGTGCCTATCAGCATCTGTTGGTGCTGTGTGTATAGGTTCTCAGGTACATCGGTAGGTACACACCCGACTGTCAGAGGCAAAACACCAAATGGGGCAAACAGTGACTCCCATCGCCACAACATCGAGTAAGCAACTGTCGCTTACTGGAGCAGAGGCAATCGCAGGAGCACATGTGTGTAAGCACTGTCCTACACACACTCATCATGGATTCCCACTGCATTACTGAGGGCTCCACAAAATGTAATCATGGATGTTGTGTCAAGGCAGGATGTACCCATGACAGGCATTCGTCACCCCAGCATGCTGCATCCACGGTTGTATGAAGGTGTAGCACATTATCGGGTATAGCTAATTGTGATATACATACCCAATGCTGGAGTACAGCCAGTAAACATCACATGGACATACCATTAACTGGACTCATCAATTTGTAAACTAACGGAGTTATCCATGTGAGTGTAGTGTGAAGTAACTGCTGTAGTGTACTGCACATACAAAATGACATAATACGTGTACAACCCCCAGATGTCCAAGTGGTACATGCAGTGACTGTTGTGCATGTTCCCGGTCCCACGTCCCGCAAGGGATGTAACATAATTCCGACGGCACGGGTAATGCATTCCAGATGCAGATCATCAGAATATGTGTAGCACACGTTAGCAGGAATAAGCGTTGCCCACAGCTGGTAAGCGATGTTTAAATACAGCTATACGGATATGCATGAAACAGGGCTAAGCGTCACCAACCACTGCGCATATCACGGTCAATGATGTACAGAACAGGTGAAACCAGCATTAGTCACCCCTGAACAAATAGCGCCTGCTCTGAAGGGTAAAACGACTACTGCCAGGAGTGGAACAAGCATTCATGTATACAATCACCCAACACTATTGCTAGGCAAGATGTACGTACGGTAGGGTTGCCACAGTTCAAATGACCAATGTGGGGCATACGCTAGATGTCTGCAGGACGACACATACACCCGGCCAGTACAAAAAACAGAACCTCAGTGTTTTGCATAGATAAAAAACTTATTCTGGTAATGGTTGCAGGTACATGTTCCGTGTCCTGTAACATGTAGGTGGGTCAGATACAGAATAAGTGTTTTATGCAACTATGACATAAACTATAGGGAATATGTTTGTCCCAAAGTCGCAGGATATTTGCTATGTTCACAAATATTTTGCAGGACACAACTGCACAAAGAGGGACTGTCCCTCTCAAAGTGGGATGGGAGGTAATCTTAACCTATGGCAGGTGTGTAATGTGACAGGTACAGACACAAACGTGCGGAGCCCAGGAAACACTGTATACACTGACAAACACACAATGAAAGGCGTAGCGTGCCTGTCACCACCCCTGTCTGAGATATGTATATATATCTATCTATGTATATATATATATATATATATATATATATATATATATATATATATATATATATATATATATATATATATATATATATATATATATATATATACATAGATATATATATATATATATATACACACACACACATATATAATACAGATAGAAAGGGCAATTGTGTGATATATGTTGATATATAAGGGGTCACTGACATCTGCAAATATATAGATAGGTCAACGACATTCAAAACACCTTTGAGGTACAAATAAATAGGATACCGCCAACTATGGAACGTGTCACACACCGGCACACATAACCAGGAGGCTGAAAGACAGAAAGAACACAGTACTGGAACAGTAGAACCACGAGCAATATGACGATAGTAAGGACATGTAGTCACCGCTGCCGGCGGTGCAGTCCACGTACGTACCATGTACAACTGTGGTTGTGAGTGATGTAGCCTGTGTATGTGTGTATTGAGGGTGCCATGTGTGTTCCCGTGTGACTGTAAAGTGTGTGTGTGTGTGTGTGTGTGTGTGTGTGTGTGTGTGTGTGTGTGTGTGTGTGTGTGTGTGTGTGTGTCTGCATCGTGTGTCTGTAGGTGGCAACTCGGAGGTAGATGATTACGGTAGGTGCGGGTATAGCTAGCCGTAGGCATGCGGTAAACACCTGTCCCACATTGGGAGGGACAGCTCCCCCTGGGCAGGTGTGTCCTGACATGAAACATTACAAAGGGCAACTGTCCGAGAGTTTAGGACATTAGTATGTCCCAAATATTATGCAATAGTTGCAGGAAATACTCATGCCTGTATGTAAGAAACGGAAATGTTACATGCAAACCGATAAGTAGTTAAGGTCCAAGAACAATTGGTATGTAATGAGGATAAAAGTATGTGCTATTCTGTGAACTGACCATGGCCATATGTCAGCCTGTAAACACGACTGTGTGACCCGCAAGTGTCCAACTATGGCCATATGAAAAGGTGGCAAGCCATGTCACAGAGGGTCTGACACCAACACCACTGCAATGACTGCAAATATCTGGGACAGACATACACGGGATAGTGGTCATTTACAAATATCCCTGCACATATCGCCGTACATCCGGAGGTATGGAAGTATCAACCGCACCTGCATACCATATAGAAACCAATTAACAATGGCAGAACAGAAGTCTATTAAGTGATAGCACTGTAATTAGGGAGGGGCCCCACACACATATATATGGACTACGTAGAAATGCAAGCCCCACAAAACTGTATATGCTAAGTACACCCGCCTACATCCCCCACACTGGAAACAATAGAAATACAGACTGTAACCACAGCCCAAACATCTAGTTAGTCAATTACATCTGCTGAACCATTGAACCATTAACATACCTTGTGAGAGACACATTTAAAGGCGCCATGCAAAATTGTATCCGTCGTATAATGGAACAAATGGCGATGTTACAGGTGTTTGCAATAGTCCGTTATCAGACGGGTGGGATGACAGGTACAGTCACAGGTAGAACCACATACTCAAGCCATCACACACAATCCACGGGGGACATGACTCTAAAATAGACTTGGCTCTACACATAGCAGTTGCAATTACACACAACAAAACACAATACAGGCCATCTCCCTGAAGGCAGGGCAAATGGCCAATGCCCAAGTGGAGAATTCAATTATACCCCACTGTTGCCGTAATTGGTGAATGGAGTAGCTGCACAGCTGAAGTGCACGTAATTAGTCACACGGACCACCAATTGGCGGCAGTAAACCACATGTTACAGGTATAGACGTATATAAGGATGACTTGCCAGATATGCAAACTGTATGCTCATACCGTAAATCAGTTTAAAGAGTGATACAGAAGAGCGAGATAGAGACGAAATACTGGAACGATATCAAGGTATGTAGAACACTAACTGTATGTATAGTATGTTCTGTATTAAGTTATGTCAGTGTATGCATAGCCTGGTTTGCAGTAATTAAAAGTGTCTGCCATGCATAAAGTGGGGAATGGTATTTATGTAGTGATGTCTTGCTGATCGTACTAATGCTTGTAGAAGTTATGCGTCCAGCAGTGGGCCACAAGGTAAACAGCACAGACACCACAAGGGATGCAACATGACGGCTTTAAACAGAACAATGTCATACTACCCGCCGTCAGTGGCAGGGTATGTCCAATAAGTACGTACCATAGCAGGGGATAGTATATGTGGATATACTGTAACAGTACGCGTGTATGGGCATATAACATCAGTGACATGTCTAAGGTGGTCCCTCTGTGCAAGTATGCTTTGAATTATGGGATACCATGTAAAACATGTGTAATGTATAGTACAGTAGATTGATATGTCAGATATGCTACACAGGAGAACAGGCATATGATGCATAACAAAGGTATCGTATAGTGATGTGAGTAGTATGTAATTAATTTATGTATAAACAGTTATGATGAAATAAATAATGCAATCCACTCTGTGCATTTGCAAAGGATGCAAACATTACTCCCATACTAGAATAGCAGAAGAGATGTGACAGACAAACATGAACATGATTGGCATGTACAATAACAGGATACATATGGCCTGTAGTCATGGGACATTGTAATAGCATGACAGCTAATCTAACTGGAAGGGCTATTCCAGTAACCATGCACAAAGGACATGTAATAGCTCCACAGGTTCATAGTGGGGTACCATGCAGTCTGGCAAGTCTATGTGTAACAACAACTACAGTGTGCACACCAGTGGCACCTCTCTAGGGTAGTGTCCTGTGAACAGAAGAGCCATGTGAAACCTGCATCTCTGCACAGTACAGCCACTGCAGTGATCCCTGGCGTACAAGTGTCCACCATCCAGCAAGCGAGGTATCACATGAACACTGCTACTGACTGTCCATGCGTGATGTACATAGGAATCTTGTCCCAAAGCATGGTGAGTGTCCGGTCTGGGAATGCAACCCCCAAGCACATGCCACACACTGTCACGTGTGTGCACATATCCATGAGCATCATGCTCATAGTGGCTATTGTTTATGTATGGTATGCGGAGTATATCCATTAACATATTTGCAGACATGGGCCCTGTCTTTGCAGCAGAGGTCACCCCTGAGTATGTAGTCCGCAAATGTGTACAGACGTGGTGTCTGTACATAAGCCGCAAACTTTAACTGTCGTAGCTCAATAAACGTCATGGCGTTTTAATGTTGAGTTATGTAAAGCTGTTGTGTAAGGTACACCCAAAGTGGGGTGTTGTACCCATGGATGTGTGTATAAGTCCGGTGTTCAGAGGTACAATGGGTGCCTATGTACCAGCTACACACCCAATACAGACATGTGTGGACACGTAGAAGGATATCCACATGACAGTGGCAATGTGGTAATCACAGGAGTGTGTGCGACATGCATGTGTTTTACAAACACGTACAATGCGACATGTATGTAGGGGACTAACACCTATGTGATAACCAGTGGGTGGATGGTGTACTGCAAAGGTGATGTTCATACCAAGTGTCATGCAGGTTGAGGCCATGATGTTCATATTGGTATCCATCACAGTGACACCCATATGGATGGGGTGTGTATCAGCTGGTGGAGCAACAACGGCACTGGGTATGCAGTGGTCTGTAAAGCTAGGCAGGGAAATCCCCTCAGTGGTAGCCTGTACCTCAGGGAAGCATATGCCGAACATGAGGGCCCCATGACTGAGGACTGTGGTATGCCAAGTGTAATGAATGCAGCATGTGATTTGGTATGCCACCCTCAGTGTGTGTGTCCCGTCCATTAGCCACTTTGCATAACATCCTGAGACATATGTTGTGATGTGCAGGTGGATGTGTATGTTGTCAATACCAGAATGGAGAACGGTGCTGAAAGGCAGCGAGAGGACAATGTAGGTTGTGTGGACCCCCGTGTCATCATCAACTACTCTGGCGACTGTATGAAAGGTGTTCAACAGGTGTAGGAGGCATGCTGTGGCCCCAACAAGACTAACCCAGCTGGCATCAAAGGACCGGAGCACAACAAAGACTCAGCGAATGATGTCCATGATGATGTGCCCTATAGCCGTGCATAACAGTCCAGTGAGGTGTGTAGGGCAATAGTCCCAGTCGTGCATTGTGGCACCACCTGTGTGGAGTGTAACTGTGGCTGTGTGCCAGTCAGGGGCCACAATGTCTGGTACAAGGCTATTACTGAATATGGTGTCCCAGGGGGGAGACATGCCATTCAGAGGTCTGTGGACATCACAGCCTGGGATTTTGTAGGGTGACAAGGGGCCAGTGTCCCAGGACATATACAGTGCAGGTCAGTACTGTGTAGGTGTGACCGCAGGTACGCCGCAATGTTCCTGCAAGGAATGTGGCCCCGTAGGGAGTGAGAGGGTGTAATGTTAGCATTGAAGCCATCAGACAGCATGTTGCCAACATCACCTGTTACTGTCATGTTCCAGAGTGACAGTTGTATGTGTAAGCAGATGTGGGTATTGCATACGACTACTGACATACCACCATAATGCCTTGTGGTACATCTCGGAATGTGTCGCAGTAATGTGTACGTAGCTAGTTATGGAGTATGTGATGAGGGATCCCGTGGCCCTACCGAGGCTGACCAGTGAGTTACCCCACCCATGGGAATGTACACCACTGTGCAACAGCCCCCACCTGTTGTTTTAAAGTATGTCTGTGGAACCGCACCCCCAGAGTGTTGTCTGTTATCTGGTGTGTACCATCATGGCTCTGTGTGGAATAGCATGAACCACAATGTCGTGTACATGCTAATGAAGTGCAGTGGGGTATGTCTCAGCATTTGCATGTGCATTGTCCACCTGCACGTGTGTCACAACATCAACTACCGCTGTCATACGACATCTGTAGTAGGTGTTGTAGTACTCATCTACTGTGTTTGCCATGAAGTGTGTGGTGCTGGTATGTGGCTAACAAGGGTGAGTAGCATATGTTTGGATTCCACCAATGAGGGGATAACCCCAGGTGTGGAACAGCAGTCACATGTTGGTAGTGTCCATGTCAAGGATACTGTTGGTCTTGGAGGTGGTGTATGGGTCGAACCAGCCGAGTGGAGGTTATGACTCATAAACAGCATACGCCTAATGTGTCGGTACATGTGCGGCTATCACAGTTAAGTGTGGGTTACTGTCAGTCTCACATCAGTAGCAGCAGTAGTTCTGGACACAGTTATATGCACATGGAGCACCTGTGATGCATTGTGCTAAGTAACCAGCCGCGATGTGTGTACAACATAGTGGAATATGGGGACACCTCAGCCATGGGTGTGCCAGTCCAGGTACGTGCCTGAGAGGTACGGTCTGTCTATAACCAGTCATTGCAGCTGTGCTCTGCAGAGCCAAGAGGCAGGTCCCAGTCACTGCAGAGATATTGAAGTGGTGCAGTATCAGGTGTGCCTTGCCTGCGTGCGTCACAGAGGATGATGTCAAGCATTGTGTGACATGACCACATGCTTCGCTAGCCAGTTCCCATTCTGGTGGTGACTGTTATTGGACACTGTGCAAGACAGGCAGTATAAAAGCAGCAAGAGTCCAACATGTGATCCGTACTCCCAGGGCTGACAGGTGCAGGTCAACTGTGCCACAGCATCATGTTGTTTGACCAGAACTGTCAAAGTGGACGTATACTAGATGCCTGTGGAATGACAGCAGAAGCATGGACAACTGTTGGGAGTGACACAGTCGCTGATAGTACACTGGTAACAGGTCCGAATGACCGCAAAATGCTCCCCAGGGCTTGGACCACACCATCAGGGCTACAACACTGGTGGGCGATTGCATGCCCCTGCACACGTAGTCTGTGCCCTGAGATACAACTTCAGTCACACAAACATGGAAGATGAGTCACATCGTACCTGCTGAGTTGTGGCATGTGTGCATAGATTATGTTGCAGAACCAGTTACTTGACAGCAGGATGTAAGTGACTATCGCCTTGTGTAGCCTGCTGAGTGGAACAGCAGTGTGACCGCCGACAGTCACCTATGACAGGTGTGTTGTGTATGTTATGACACCCTATTGGCTGTATGTGATGGGCACATGTGTCTGTGGGCTATAGGTTGGTGTGGTTGTGTTTGGTGATGTGGGCTGCCATTGGTGTCCACACAGAGTATGGAGGGGTACTGTACAAGGTGTCTCTGTATGTGTGGCCTGTGGTGGGGATCATGTGGGACTATGTGATGTGTGGGGTGCGTTGCCAATGTTGCACATCCCCACATGACTGTCAGGTGCAGTCAGGGTTGGTGACAGTATAACCCCCAGCAGGGCTGCATATGTGCCTCCCCCACAGGCTGTACTGTTGTATGTTGGGAGGTGTGCATTGACCGTGTACATGAGAATAGCTCTATTGCCACATGTACAACATAGTCATCATAGTGACAGGCAAAAGCACTGGTACGTGCCAGTTGGACATGCCTGTATATAAGTGGTACGTGCCAGGTGGACACACCATATAAACCACCATGTCTCACGAGGTATGTGAGTGATGTGTGTACGACAGCTGTTGTACTGTAAGCAAGCTGGAAATGTATGGACAGACAGTGTACCTGTGAGGACTGGTGTGAAATGGGTGCTAAACTAAGCAGTAGCTCATAACGTGCCAAGAAGCTCTGATCAAGTGCCGAGCATGCCCATACATTACAGATAGGGTGTTGGATAATATCAACCCACAAGTGTTGATGACAGTCATGACTGGTGGCACCGCATCAGAACACTGCTGGGTATGGTCTGCAAGTCCATGAACCATTATCAATATAGATGTTAGCAGTACAGATGTACAAGACAGTACGGATGTTCGGCTACAAATGCCTTTGTATGTCACAGGAGTGTTCTACTAGTGGCCTGTTGACAGACTCACAACTACTAAAGGTGCTACAGTGACATGTGCATATCACACGGTGTCAGCTACAGTAAACCAGGGTTAATGTGTTGTACCCACCCACATTGTAGCCCATACCACACAGACAAATGTCAGCCATCTGTGTATGTGAGGATGTGAATGGCCATGACCTATGGGCAATAGTTGTCACAGTGTTGTGAACAACATACAGAATGGGCTGTGTGTGTGAGGTGTGTGACATATGTGCACATTCTGGTGGATGATATCAGCAATGACACCACTAGGGGAATACCCCTGTACCCATTAAGAAACACCTAGGCTGTGGTCAACATTATGGACACTGTGTTAGGGATGGTGTAGTGCAGTACACCTCCCTGAGCTGGAGATGTCTCCCTGGCCCTTTAGGTAGTCATCCAAGGTACCTATGACATGACAGGGTGGTATCCATGAGCACGGAGATCATTGGACAGGCATACACAGCACCCATGTGACCAATATTGGAACACATATTACCCTCCAGGGGTAGGGCCCATGCGTGGATGGCTGATACCAGCCTCCACAATACTCACCTCCAGTATGCAGCATGCTATCCACCTTGCACACAGACATATGCCACACTATGCTGTTAGACATGCTACATGTCCATAGCCTGATCTGAAAGACATATGTCATGGACAACCACGGTCCTATGACTAGGATGGCCACATGCTGGACAGATCCCTGTGCCATACCTGTGACATACTCCCGCCACACCATGCAGCCCTGTCCACATAGCTGCACATATCATCCCTGTCATACATGGTGCGATGGCCGTATGGTAGATGTAATATCAACTATCTGGATCAGTAATGTGTCACTGATGCCCCTAGCAGTGGCGCAATGGGTGTCGGATACAGCTAGGAAACCCAGCCCGTACATGCTATAGCCGATAACCTTACCTGCGAATGACGTCCGACTAGCCATTGTCCCATGTCTATCACATGTGCAACACAGGCGATCTGTGGCAGGATGTTGAACAGCTGTACAGTGCAGTGTAGATGTCTATGGCAAAACAGATGCATGTACAGGTTTCCATGCGTACTTGGTGCATTGTCACTGCCCAAGTCCAGTAAGGCTGTGTCTGTGTTGATATGTGACATATACACAGCATCAAGGTCAACAGCATTACCGTGGATACATCAGGCATGTGTAGATAGGTAAGAACACCAGTGCAGGCAAACAGACATGCCCACATGAAGACAGACGTCACATGCAGTAGGAACACTAATGAGGTGACACACATATATGGGGATGATATCCAATGCATACTGGATGTTACATGTGTGTGACACATACATGCCAGTCGTGTTAGTGTCATGTTGATTTGCAAAGATAACTGTGCAGATGTACTAGAAATGTATGTGCAGCAGTATCACTGTACATGTCTGTAAATGTGACCTGTCACCTTCATCATGTCTTACAGATAATACCTCGTACACGCCTACCAGCATACAGCCGACAGGAGGATGATGTCGTAATCCCGTACCTCCATGAGAACTACGAGGTGTTATTTAGCCATGTGCCACAGCATGCACAGCAGCGGGATGACCTGTGGCAGGATCTTCGCAGGAGGGTCAACGAAGTGGGCGGCCACAACTGCACCTACCAGCAGGTGCGCAGACACTGCATGGACTTGATATGTCATGCAAAACAGCGTGCCACTGCAATCGCCAGGGAACAAGGTGGAACAGGTGGTGGGCCACCAACCCAGCCTCCACTCACACACACAGAGGAGCTAAGGGCCAGTCTGGGAACACCCTCAGAACAGCTCCCACAAACACTAGCTGCCATCGTGGAGGTGGGTGTCTCCCAACCAATGAGCCTGGAGTTGCCTGGTAAGTCAGTACTGAACATATGGTCAGTATATCCCACGTACGTGCATGTGTCAGTGTACATCATGTAATGTAACAACATATGCAAGGTATGTGGACACACATGATTTATGCTACCCTGTGTATGCACCATACCTCTGAACTGTACAGGTATTTGCAGGATGTCCAGATGTCTGCCTCATATTGTCGGTGTGTTCCCCTTAATATCTGTCCCTTTCTGGCAAATAGCTGAGGAATGGAGTCATTAAATGATGACATACATTTATGTTTACGACTGCACATTCCATGTAAAACCCATGTGCATGCAAACCTATTAGTCTAGCAAATTTCTAAGTTTGTAAGAGCAATATGTCACAGTTGTCCCTATATGTCCCCCATCATAGTAGGTTTTGTCCACATTTATTGTTCTAAGAGGTTGAGAGGTATGGTATGCACACATGTGCTTACTATATGCTATTGTACAGGTGAATGTGTTAACTTGCACTGTGCACCCTGTGGCTGTCATACAGTCATGGATAATGTTCATACTGCTGTGTCACCCTATACAGGTACCTTTGGCATGCCGCACAGACAAGAGTCCATTGCAGGTGAGACTGTCATCGGTATCAGGCATGTCAAAGCATAGATCTATTCGCCATGTGGCCAGGTAATACATGGATATACAGGTCGTATCACCCATCATCCACATAGGCCACCCATGTCCAATATATACAAATGAAATGACACACAGACATGAAACTACAGTATTTGTCATTGCTACATGTGTGTCCAGCTGTGCATACAATAGTGGAGGTGTTCTACAATGGAGGCATATGTACTATACAGTGGAACAAAACGTGTGGTACACAAACCAGTACCGCACAGTGAGCAGTGATATGGGTAGATCACAGGCGTCACCATTGTGTTATATGCCCCTGCAATGGGTTCACACATTGTGATGTTCCATCCGACATGCCTGAGACATGTAGCGTTTTGGTTGCAGTATTGTCACAATTTCCCATAACCCATACCCCACATACCACACATACACCTGTTGTCTGCATAGCCCTGTGGATGGTGACATATCCAACATCTATGGGTGTATGTCATATGGAACAACACAGACATGTGTGATAGACGGCCATCACATACATGACCAACACATGTGCACACATGGCCATGGGGGATGACCAGAGACACGTAGCCACACAGAAGATGGGATGTGGATACACCCTGTCCCACTTTGTCCACACATGGTCCAATTACAGCCGTACTAGACTGATTGTACAGGTGATGTGGTACGCTGCACATCCTAAATGCCTGTGCACAGCCAGTGGAGGTGTCAGTGACGTGTACCTCATAAGATGTGCTGAACATGACGTCTGTGTCATAGCATGACGGTAGTCACCTTTACAGATTCCAATGACAGTGACACCAGGCCACAGATACTGTACTTTTCCCCTGCTGCCGTAGGACATCACTGTTAGCTGTGCACCTTGTGTGCGTGGTACATCAATGTCATGTGTGAAATGGTGACGTGACAGGTCCGCTATGTGTGGACATGGTTGTCAGGCAGCTAACACTCTGTAGTCATCGTGCAGGGGTGTCATCTGTATGTCCTCCAGTGACCTGTCACATGACACAGCATGGTTTGGTGTGTATACACCTCAGCATCGTAGGTCACAATTCACAGGTATGTCATGGGTATGCATGCAGTTCTGGATATGCAATGCGTACATAACATGCACTGTTTAGCAATATAGATGCCTCATGATGCCATGCAATGGCACAGTGTCTGTACATCACACTGTACAGCAATGTAGACGGCTCACAGTCCCCTACCATGCACATTTACTCAACATGCATTCTATCTGTAGGGCATATGGACAACACTGCAATGTGATACCCAGTACGACGCTGTACATGTGTCAGGGCACCATTGTGTCAGGCATGCATGCATGTTAATGCACACGTCAGCAGATTACATGTCAAGGTCACATCAGCCATGTGTACTGTTATCCTGTTCTGGTCCACATGGTGTATCACGGGGATGCATGCATACTACCATGATCATGTGAATTGCATGGATAATGATATGACACCTGCCTGCTGTAGTGTGCATTCCAGGGGGTATGCTTACAAACACTATTGATGTCTGAGCTGCATTCTGTCAGCTGTGTCACAAGTATGCTGCATGCCATCTGTCATATCACATGCATGGTGTGTCAGTGTGTGTGTTTCAGTGTGTGTGTGTGTGTGTGTGTGTGTGTGTGTGTGTGTGTGTGTGTGTGTGTGTGTGTGTGTGTGTGTGTGTGTGTGTGTGTGTGTGTGTGTGTGTGTGTGTGTGTGTGTGTGTGTGTGTGTGTGTGTGTGTGTGTGTGTGTGTGTGTGTGTGTGTGTGTGTGTGTGTGTGTGTGTGTGTGTGTGTGTGTGTGTGTGTGTGTCAGTGTGTGTGTGTGTCTATTGTAATTTAGAGTCTTTCTTTGCATTCCCAGGTGATGTAGGTGCATTACCCTCCTGCGGTCCATCTGATAGTGTCCCCACAGATGCTAGCAGTGATGAACATATGCACGAGGTACAGGCAGGGATGTCAGGGGCTGAATCTGTGCCAACGGTTGCCATCCCAGCTATGTCCCCCTCTTCCCCGCACATAGTTCAGCTGCCAACACATACCGCATCTACAGTGGCCATAGAGGAAGGACAGTCAGCGTCTGTTAGCATTGAACAGGAACATGTGGTGGCTACAGAAGGTGTGTCTCCACACCATGGTGGCAGTATACTGACTGCAGATGTGCCACACAGGCATGTGGCTGCTGCTGCTCATAGGAGGACCTCTGGCAGACATGCACCTTCAGGACATAGCGCAGCACCTGGAATCACCAGGCGCATGTTCCTGACTGTAATGGCAGCACAGGCACGTGCCGAACGGCAGAACAGAGAAGGGCAGAGGCTGCAGAGGGCTGCTATCGGTACCCTAAACAACAACATCTAGGCATTGGCAGGTGCTCAACAGCAGATTGCTGATGTTCTGGACAGGCAATTGGGTGAGATGGTCAGAATCCTCGACCGTGGCATGGCAATCCACGAGTGTGAGCTGTCTGTGCTGGAACATCTAGTAGGGGTGAGGCGTAGGCCACATGGACATAGGCCAGCTACACCACCTAGTGCAGGTCAACGTGAGCGTGCCACCTCACATGGCTGCTCCCATAGTGCTGGTAGCAGTAGCAGTGCAGCTGGTGCTGCGCTGTCCACACCAGGTCACAGCAGGCCATGTGGACGTGGCCCTGAACGTTCATGGCAGGGACACGGTTCCAGTGGCCATGTGTCATCGGACAGTAGCCATTCTGTACCTCTGCCTGGTAGTGCCCGTGCAACCCCTGGCAGGCACAGGACACGTGGCCGTGTCCGGTCACAGTGAGCTGTACAACCTGGTCTGTACAATCTGGAGCTGTCCATAATACCCTTGTGTAGGCCTTACAAATGACAGAACTGTGTGCACACATACACACACACAGCAAACACAACTGTAGGGCTCCACAACACCCACATGCATACGGAACAGACATGTCGATTCAAATCACCGGCCTTTACCCACACACATGATGTCATCCATTGGTGCAGCCTATGCCCCTGGCAAACAGTATCACCCTGTGCATATGATGAAGCCTGTGCCACATCCCTGTAATCCACACCATCGGTGCAGGGATATGCTCAAATGGTCTGATGCACAGGGTGAACAGAATAGTGAGAGGTGTATCTAATATTACTTGTGTATGCATATTGAGGGATGTGTATGTTGCATTGGTTGTGTGTGAATACTGAGTACAGGGATATGCTCAAATGGTCTGATGCACAGGGTGAACAGAATAGCGAGAGGTGTATCTAACATTACTTGTGTATGCATATTGAGGGATGTGTATGTTGCATTGGTTGTGTGTGAATACTGAGAGATGTGTATGTGACATCAGTGGTGTACTGTCGACATGTACCAGTCATACCATGTAGTCCAGGTGCAGCATGCATTGTGATATGTTCACAGTATGTGTCTCGGTTACAACAGTAACAGCATGTTGGTAATGATGCCCTGGTTCCCTCCTATGGTGTACTGGCATGTGCCTACAGGTAGCAGTGTTTGCAGTCCCCCATGTGTAACTGTAGAGTACTCACAGGCACGTATAGCAATATCAGCATGCTAAACGTACCCTCAACCTGACTGTTGGAAAGTTGAACATGACACAGATGTCCGCACATATACTGCACCTGAAGCATGTGGTCAGTTGAACAGGCTACAGCGGACAGAGATGTGACATACATACCGGGAAACATTACAGGTATGTTGACATGGTGCAGGGGTTGTACACAGCGGTCTGGCCAATGATGACATTAGAGGCCACTTGATAGCATGAGGCCACACTGTGTAGCAGTAATACCCTGTCACAGTACAGGAACATGGCTACATTCACGGGGTTTACAGCACTATAACGCACACCCCATAGTGTTGAGGTGTGGACCCTTGCCTATGTGGTCATCACCCCGCAGTACTTTGCACCTACACGACATGGCAGAGAAGGAACATGCACAGGTAGCAAGCATGGCTGGGACCGATGGCATCAACAGGGTAGTATACTGCATCACCATGAGGGGTTAGTCACCATGAGGGGTTAGTGATCCTGTTTTCACTGTATGGTAGCATACACCCTCACACCAAGCACCAGACAACCATACATACATACATACACACACACACTGTAGTGACCAGATATGTGTGTACGGATAGCCGATGTGTGTGATGCACCACACCTGCCGACATCATGCTTTCCACACTGCAGTATGTACAGATCTCTACAACAGTGTACAGGGATGTGTAACAACTGGGACTTAGTCCCCACCATATTTGGCATGTGTGGTCACACAAGCGGACACACATGGCAGTGCTGGGAATGATACACTTGCCATATGATGAGCCATTTGATAGAGATGCAGCGGTAATGTCCGCATTATGTGTACCAACGCTATGTCTGGCAATTGTGTTGCTATATGCACACAGGAGGATGTAAGTGTTACAGGTGTCATGTGACATACAGTTGGTAACACCTGACCGCTGTGTATGCGTTATGTCATCACCGTCAAGTAACAGTGACATAGCGTACTGTTTGCACATGACATGGTAGGATGGCGTGTGACACACCTGTGAGCCATCCCCGGCACACATGCATCTACACAGGTGGATCACCACTTTATGTACACACATTCCTCCATACGTGATGTACAACCAAACGTACTGTCTGTATGTCACCATATACAGGTGTCAATGATGGGGCTGCATTGCGACTGCATGTTGTAGTTAGGCACAGCTGTGTTACGGACATCGGCCACTGCACATGCATGGTTGCTGCATGCACAGTACATATTGTACATGTGTGTTGGTCCTACATGTGTCTCCTGTAGCCATGTTTGTATGCACTGCTATTGGTGGACATGTGTGTTGACATGCATAACACATGGACTGTGGTATGATATCACGGGTGTCATGGGCGACTACTAGGGGAATGTGTCCTCAATCAACATTGCTACCTCCTGTACTGTGAGCATTCAACAGACATGGACCCACCTTCCATTTGCGTGCGTATGATTGCTTAGGCCACTGTTCTGCACAGGGGACAGCAAAGGCTAAGCTATGTACACATCCACTACAATCACATGTATGACATATCCAAACATGTGTGTTCGTTGGTGTACAGCAACACTCATCTGTCACAGCTGTGTAAGACCCGGGGCCCCTGGTATGTCTTGAGCTGACCTGGTCATGTATAGTGGTATCATTGCAATGCATAACACCTGTTGGAACCCTGTCAGTACATGTGTACTCTGCACAGTTGCTGTAGACCTCTGTACAGTCCACTGGTCATGTGTCACATGGTGTTGTGGTAATGTATGGCTGTGTATTGCTGCAGCAATGACATGGTGATGTCTCGAGGGCTACGGAGTAGACTGCGGTGTGTACATCTGTGATCTGCACCTGTGACAGCTGTGATGGCAGCTGAGTGTGTACTGGTCACTGCATGTGTGTGACCGCCCTGTGCATGGGGACAGTTATACCTTACTGTGCCCTTCCATGTTTAGACTCCGTCTGCATGCAGGATGGCCCACCCAGTGCGTGGGGACAGTTATACTTTACTATGCCCTTCCATGTTTAGACTCCGTCTGCATGCAGGATGGCCCACCCTGTGCATGGGGACAGTTATACCTTACTGTGCCCTTCCGTGTTTAGACTCCATCTACATGCAAGACGGTCCTTTGCAACTGCTAAGTGTGTGAGCATGCCCAGTACGCTGTTGCGTAGATGGACACACATGACAGTCCAAACTGAGCCCTTGCATGTTGAGACTCCGTCTGCATGCAAGACGGCCCTTTGCAACTGCTAAGTGTGTGAGCATGCCCTGTACACCGTTGTGTAGATCGACACACAGTACAGTCCGAACGAACATGTATTACTAAGCATGTGGCCATGGCCAGTGACACCTTGTGTCGGTGATGTCCCTCTGTGCATGGGCATGGCCGTTGACATCCTGTATAGCCATGGTGGTCATCCAGGCAACAGATGTCCATTTTCAACGTCACGATGGATGCCTACCGAGTACACACTGGTCGACTATCTTGAAGGGTGTACTGTCTGTGGCGTGCCCCGTGTCTATGTCTTGTTGTTGTAGTGCTCCGTAAATCTTACCTTGCCCCGATCTCACCACTGCCGTGTGTTTGTCTAAGTCTACGTGGGACTGTAATATGTCTGTATGCTTTCAGACTGATCACTCTCTATACAATCCCTGTCGGCGTCCTTGTCTTTGTGGATGATGACACGCACCTAGAAATATGCCTCTGGGACTGCTGTGTTTAGTAATCTTGGTAGCGCGTTCTGTAAATGCGTCATGCTGTAGTATGATAGGATAGTTAGGTGTATGTTCGACTCCCAGCCCTGCCAAGTGTGTGTGTGTGTGTGTGTGTGTGTGTGTGTGTGTGTGCGCGCGCATGCTCCTGTCTGCCTGGGGACTCAGTCATGCTTTTAGACGCCTCACACCACAGATATTTCCTACCGACAACTTTGCTGTTGCGGATGATGACACGTGCCTAGATAGCGCGTTCTGTAAATGCGTCATGCTGTAGTATGATAGGATAGTTAGGTGTATGTTTGACTCCCAGCCCTGCCAAGTGTGTGTGTGCGCATGCTCCCGCCCACCTGGGGACTCAGTCATGCTTTTAGATGCCTCACACCACAGATATTTCCTACCGACATCTTTGCCTTTGCGGATGATGACACGTGCCTAGATGCATGCCTCTGGGACTGCTGTGTTTAGTAATCTCGGTAGCGCATTCTGTAAATGCGTTGTGCTGTAGTGTGATAGAGTAGATAGGTGTATGTTCGACTCCCAGCCCTGCCAAGTGTGTGTGTGTGTGTGTGTGTGTGTGTGTGTGCGCATGCTCCCATCCACCTGGGGACTCAGTCATGCTTTTAGATGCCTCACACCACAGATATTTCCTACCGACATCTTTGCCTTTGCGGATGATGACACGCGTCTAGATGTATGCCTCTGGGACTGCTGTGTTTAGTAATCTCAGTAGCGCATTCTGTAACTGCGTCATGCTGTAGTGTGATAGGGTAGTTAGGTGTATGTTCGACTCCCAGCCCTGCCACGTGTGTGTTTGTGTGTGTGTGTGTGTGTGTGCCCGCATGCTCCCGTCCGCCTGGGGACTCAGTCATGCTTTTAGACGCCTCACACCACAGATATTTCCTACCGACGTCTTTGCGGATGATGACACGTGCCTAGATGTATGCCTCTGGGACTGCTGTGTTTAGTAATCTCGGTAGCGCGTTCTGTAAATGTGTCATGCTGTAGTGTGATAAGGTAGTTAGGTGCATGTTCGACTCCCAGCCCTGCCAAGTGTGTGTGTGTGTTTCCAGCTGCATGACAACAGTACATTGCTTTTACAGTATTCACTCTCCATAACATCTGTGCAGCGTCTTTGCCTTTGATGCTGCTGTCTACAGGCTGACAATTCTATGCAACTCAGGTTAACATTACAGACTCACGTTTATCCACAGGTTGTGGTACAGATCCCAGGACTGTATGTGTATACATTGACAGGTGCAGGACTGGGTTAGTGTTGGATGCATGGAGGGGTGTCCATGAACAGTAATGGCAATCTCTACAGCCTGGCAGGTACGGTCTGTGACTGTCCCACAACCTCCTGTATATGGCTGATACATGCTGTACCTGTGTATATGCAGACACACACACTTACCACAAACAGCTAGGGCTATCACATACACAAACCCATTGCATCACCATTGGGCCATGCAATAACCGTTGTCCCTCACACACACACACACACACACACACACACACACACACACACACACACACACACACACACACACACACCTACGTGTACATTGGATGGCTCAATGACAGCTCTGGAAATGTAACACCACACCCTGTGCATATAATGTCACCTGTGCCACCACCTGTGATGTGTAACATTGATGCAGGATCAGACTAACCTGGTGCTGATGCACACGGTGGCTTTATTCCACTGTATTGATGTTAGCATGCTGTTAACACAAAGTGTGTTACTTCCAGGTGTATATCAGCAGACATGATGCATTGCAGCTATGACCATCAATGTAGCATAGTTTACAGCACTGTTAATTCTGATGATGTATTCGCCATCCCTGTGCCATTTCACTGATGTGTGTAGTATTGGCAGCATGTGTGTCTGAGTGTGCAGTACGTGTGTGATGTGTGTAGTACACATGTATACATGCTTACAAACACATACACTGGCATACATGACATTACACGGGCTTCACCATTCGTACACTAGCTTACTCATTCTTCCACACACGGGCTAACACGCACGCACACATGCTTACTCAGGCTTACTGGTGCACATGGGCATGGACACACTGTGGGCAGGTTTGCAGGTCACATCAGTGGTATCCATGGCGTACACCGTCAGTCTCCTGACTTTCCCTAGGATAGTTCATAACACGCCTCTTCCACTGAGTACTGACAGCAAACATGCGACACTGCTCCGGTGAGATTACAGTGTTTTATACATACACACTCATGTTGTCACCTATCTTCTACTCTAATAGTCCCCTTATCCTACACTACACTGTAGAGGCTTGGCCCATATGGCATGACATGTTGTGATTCACTATCCTCAGCCTCACTTGCATCAGATTGCCTACAAATGCTTCGTTACATTTCTGACAGAGCGCTTCCACACATAACAACCAGTACGCAGTAGCCATGTTGTCTTCAGCTTGCCATTCATCTGCATGGCGTACTAACATCTAACTAAACCTACATTTTGTATGTATATTATACATATTTGACTTGTTTTGAAGCGCAGTGCGTTCTCGTGGTGCTGCGCTACGCTTCCACACCGGAGATCGGGGGAGGACAACTACTGTTTTATTGATATCCAATGGACAATGATGCCACTGGCCTTGGATTTGGACATTGGCATGCTTATTCAACTGTATTCATACTGTATTTGCAGCTGTCATTGCTCCGTTTAGCAACGTGCAGAACGTTAGTCGCCTAACATCCGGGTACATTTCTGCACATAACTCTGCTCTTGCATGGACAGCTTACTGTTTCATGTATCGTGTATTTACATCATTTGCATAGCTTTCACATACAAATGGGGTATGTTGCAAATCCCAACATTGTCCATGCAATGTTCATGTTACGGGCGGTCTTGCACGCCCCTACGGGTGTTTGCTGAATAGCCTGGCAGTCATCTTTCCTTGCTGTACTCTCACTCAACTCATACACGCCAGAGGCTTCGTGTATCATGGCCTAGGCTTTGCTGTGTGCTATGTCTATTTGTGGTATATGCATGGCTGTGGGTATGTCCCACTGTCATCATTGGTAAAGGTGACAGCCCTATAGGTACTTCATGTAGACTGCTGTGTCATTTGACATGTCAGCACATACCTGCAGCCAATACTGAACTTCCTACTGCAGCGCTTTTCATACCTTCTGAGTTATCTTGCAGTCAATAATGCTGTTTCCTCAGACATGTATCTGTTTCAATTCTGATACAGGATATCAATTTTCTTACACCAATACACACAATATATGGGGCCATCACAGGCCAGATGCCATTACATTCCTATTGCAGGACACACCCACCCAGAAGGTTGTATTCCTCACAAAGGCCAACAGGTGCTTATCCACACTAATTATTCTATCATGTACCTTATGTGTATGCCGGTATTTGCGCTTTCCATCAGTGGCAGAGCTCATGTACGAGTATGGGGGACTGGACACTGTATAGGTGACACTGCATGACACCCTGAAAGACACATGTCTTTTGAGTCTATTAACCTTCCGCACTGACTTTCACAGGGCATACGTTGTCATTCACATTTGTCGAAGTACATGCTTTTGACTTGTACATGTTTTGTCATTTTTCATGACGTCTTTCTTCTCACCTGTCCACCTAGTATCACTAGTTCTGTACATTTATTTAGGACAGGTTACCTTCATACCTCTCACCTGTACACATTATGGGTAAACGCCCCGAGGTTTGACCTATGATTTTGTTACATTTGTCATAATAATGTGCCTTTCTGGTAAATTGCTGGCAAGGCATGATGGACTGTGAGGTTAGGTAATAATGACTGACATTTCTATTTCATGATTACTAACCCTCATAACATTCGTATTCCTGACTACGCCATTATTCTATCAATGTTCTGACTGTCTTGGGTATATTTAATATAGTCCTTATTTGTAATTCATGTACTATGCCTTAGTCCAGCTGTCTTATTCTAAAAGTTTGGCAGGTATGGTTACCATCTTGGTCGTACGCATGTCCATCCATGATGATTGCCTACATGACACTGATATAGGTCCCTACGTCTTCCCCCAAGGGTTTACACAATATCCAGTAGATGGGTTGCACCTTTTTGGAGAATATAGGCGTGTGCTATACCCACATACGTATATTGATCACTCCCATGGGGCGTACCTAATAGATCTGTCCCAACCAATACCTAGGCCCATTTCTGCATACCCATGATTCCCATACCTGACACCCCTCCACAGTACCCATTAGACATGTTTAATGTGAGTGATAATAAAGTGTGAAGACACTTCTAAGCACTCCCCACTCTCCGGATATCAGGTCATATGTCATACATTCTATCGACCCATGTGTTACTACCCTTGCACCTGCTACTGTTGCATGTACAGCTATATCGTAGTTGCAGCTGTGACGTCTTTTGCATCGATGATGGTTCGCACTTCATACGGGATCAATTTTTGGGGTCCTGCAAAGGACACCTATATTCATGTTTAACGTGTAGAACTTGCAGGCCCTGTCAAACTGGTACTTTCCAGGCAATGGTTTGGAAAGCAGCAGTGTATTCACCTTTCATGCATGTCTGTCTGTCAATCCATAATAGCTATACCGTGACCTGTTTATGTACATGTGTTATATGTACAGGGACATATGTTTGTTGTGTATATATCTATTCATGTATCGTGTGTGTATAGATATATATATGTACATATATACATATGTCTGTACATTCCTCATTTCATAATTTGCTTTGGTTTAAGTCTGGATATATGTGTATATATATATATATATATATATATATATATATATATATATATATATGTATATAGATATATATATCCATATCATACCTTTCAACTGTACAGATTTTCGCTGAATGTACAGCTGTTTGCCTCTTATCTTTGGTCCGTTTTTCATAACCTTGTGTTTATCTGGCAATTTAGTGGCATATCATTAAAGACTGACATTGGTAAATAATGACAAGCATTTCAGATTACGACTTCATGCCCTTCAGAGAATCCATGCTAGTGACACACCTGTTATTTTATCCACTTTCTATGTTTGTTAGGGCAATATCTGGGGATTGTCCCTATTTGTACCAGTTGTTTTCATGGCTTTGTCCGGTTTCATACTTTACGGGGTTAACAGGTATGAGCCATGTATATATAACGTGGAGAAAACAGCATTCATTTGCTATGCTGTGAGCGGATTACACACGAACAGGCACACTTGCATATCCTTATTGTGGGTTACATATGTTTAATATATATTTGTGCTTACTTGGCCTTTCATAATTCCGACCGTAACAGTTACATATCTGTATTCCGGTTTACGGACTGATGCGAAACACACGTTCACCTTTACATATTTAAATGTGTGTACAGCACGAACGCATTCATTACACTTTAAAGTTATATGTGCAGTGGTCATAGGTCAACTGGGACTGCATTCACGTTGGCTGGTTGTTGGAACCACTATTCTATTGGTGTTCTGCCTCATTGATATGCATACCCATAGTACTTAGCTACATCAACATATGCCTCACCGCTTCACCTACAACACAGGTATCCATTCTCCTGCTGGGAAAAACACGGTACTATATATTACACATTCCCTATTGCCTACTGCTGTGGACCCCAGCTGCATTGTTAATCACTCCAAGGATATGCAGAACACCAAGGCATATAGTCCTGGCACATACAGGTCTTTGATTGTCAGGGTGTTCATGTAGTGATCTGGGTTTAGGCTTGTCCGCCTGGTGAACGGAACTTCCCTGGCCGACTTCAAATGTCAGACGAAGCATATGGACAGGGAGTTTCTCCCTATTATGAATTTTTACCTGTGTTTATAGACACAGGTGTTTGGGCACCTGTCAGCAGCTTATTCTGTTGGCAATACATATTATGGGTGGGGTTGTTACAGTCCATACTCCACGGTGAGGGGTGTTCCCATTCACATTTGACTATTTCCTGTATTCAGTCATACAGGGATTATTATTTTGGACATGAAGTGACTACAGGTATGCAGTTCTACATTACACAAATGTGAAGGGTTGTTACTGTAAATATGTACGGACCATACCTCTCAACCTCTTAGAGTAACAAATCTGCGCAAAACCTACATGATGGGGGGACAAATAGGGACACATTTTAACTATTGCTCTTACAAGCTTAGAACGTTGATAGAATACTAGGTTTTGCATTAGCATGACTTTTCTGAAGGATGTGGAGTCTTAAACTCAAGATATTTCTCATTATTTAGTGACGTCAATCCTCAGCTATTTACCAGACTGGTGCAGATTGCTGGAGGCACACAACAACAATATGAGGCAAACCTCTGGTCATTCTGCAAATATCTGGACAGTTGAGTGGTATGGTATGGACCTCTGTAATACGCTGTTGTGTTCTGACACAGGACTAGCTCATCATTAAAGACTGCAGTCGGAACGTGCTGACAGACAGTTGGGCTTCAGACTTCATACTCCGGACAGTAATACCAATGTGCAAACTGTTATTCTATCATATTTCTATGTTTCTAAGAGCTATCTTTACAAATTGTCCCTGTTTTTGGACCTTTGTCTCACTTGTATTCACAGCTCTGTCCAGATATCTTGCTCACACAGGTTGACAGGTATGGTCAGTCATGCCTGCACACAGTCAGTGTCCCTCACACTTGATCAGGGTTAACCTGTTTATGTCAGTGTCTTCCTCACCCTCATGCCATTTGCCACTATGTGAATGTGTGCATTATATTCTCCCTCCTATTCATGTCGGGACACTTGCATCACGGGAAGGTGTTTTATCCTGGGTAGTAGGTTATGCATGCCCACTTAGGGCTGGACAGTGTCATGGACCTCCACTGCACGTTCTGACTTGTGTCCAGATATCTACAGGATTGGACATCATGTCATCATACCCATTCTACTATTTACACAGGTTGGTTATCCCATGAGGGATATCCCAAAAATTGGACAAGACCAAAACAAGTCAGATACCGAAGATATTTGTGGCTTTACGGAAATGTGCAGGGGGTTTTACATGCAGGGCATACATGGTTTGCAATCCTGACACTGTCTAGGGTGACAATACCTACTACATATGCATAGGGGTCACTGTGTGTAGCTGTGTCTGCAACGAACCAGTGGACCAAGTACGGCTGGATTTGGTGGACGTTCTGGTATGGAGGCGGGTTGTGTGGTGTGGAGGGTATGCTGGGTAGGCCATTATGCATCCAGGTGTGTTGCATTTGTTATGGCCAGTTCCATCAGGACCCATCTGTGGGTATGTGACGGTGACATATCTATACATTTGTATCGCACATTTCCATATTCATATGTTTGTGGGATTGTGTTCTACACTATGGCCTGTCTGCTTGTCTTGCAGCTGTTGCTACATGTGGTTGTGTTTCTTTCCACTTCACCTGCTGCCCCCTCGTACACCTCCAGTTCACCTTTTCTGCATACGACACAGTATCGCCTTTGAGTATTTTACCATTAACCACCTACCCCTCACACACAAATTCATCACACCCCATAGATCACTACTTTGGTTGTTGGCCCATGACACGGCCAGAGTAACACAATGACTACCCTACATGTGTCAGGTATCTTTATGGTTGTGTGGACTACCCTGCCATGTTTGCTTTCCACATGCTATACCTCACGCACATAGGTACACACCCATACTTCACTTTCATTACTTGGTTGGTATACCCGGGTACTACCCGTTCGACTGTGTCACATACACGTTTGGATTATACCGCTGACTTCTGGATTTTGCCAGCCTGTTGTACTCATTGGTAGGATGGCACCTTTTCCTATGTCCAAGCTATTCCTTACACATGTCCGACTGTTGTGGACAATGCCTCCCCACAGTCGACAGTTGTGTTTCCACCTTTTCAATTGGCCACAGTGTGACATTTGTGGTGAACACAGCATATTTTACAGGCCGACACATACCCACGGTCAGTTCGGCAGATAGAACTTACAATTCTTGCCTATATCTAAGCTTATTCTTGTAGCATTTCGGTGTCTTATTCTGTTTCTTATGACATTTATGTTATATACGTTCAGTGAAAAATGTTTACTGCAACTATTACATGACATCTATGGAATAATTATGTCCTATAATCTCTGGACATTTGCCATTTTTACAAGTTTGTGTCAGGACACATCTGCCCATAGAGGGACTGTCGCTCGCAAAGTGGGACAGGTGGTAATCTTAGTCGACAGTACGGATCATACTGTTCCTTTTGGCCTACATGTGTCCTTATTGTTATAGCTGTTTATATGCTCCTTCTGTTTCGTTTACATGGGTATTCTATTTCCTATCACATTTGGTATGTGAAATAAGGACATACCTTTTGTATGTGACTATTACATGCCTTGTGGGATATGATTCGAACATACGGTCACTACATATATCTACATTTCTCCTCATGTATTTTGTTATGGACACATCTGCACAGCTATGTACCCTCCCTCACATTATGGGTAAGCTGGTGACCCTCTCCATTGGCCTGGACGTACCTACTGGCAGCACACTAACATATGATACGTTTCACTTCCACATGGTATAGCTATCAACACTATGTTGGACTACGGGCACATGGTTTTCATGTCATTTGTTCAAGGGTAGGGACCCGTTATTCCCTACTGTGCATTTGTTGTTTGCTTCTTCATTTTCTGTTCACAGGGACTATCTTGCATGCTTTGCATATGTTTCAGTATCCACAGACACTGATAGGTGTGATTACTATTGCAGGTGGAATATAATATTCAGCAGTTTAGGTTGCTCATCGACAGCCGACATTGACACGCCTCCATGCGCAACTTCGATACGCCCCATGCACTCGCGCACATTTCCTATGCACATGGCTGTGGCGGCTGCGCACCTTCATTAATATGCATATGGCGTGACTACTCCATATATACGCCGCACGGCTGGCGCAAGCCTTACGCTGGCCTTGCGCCGAGCTTCATGAATCCCGGGGTATGTCTCTATTGGCTAGTAAGTATAACTCAGCCAAATGGAAAAAGTTTCAAGAAATTCTTTGTTTCAACATTAGTAAGTCCTCGGTCCTCTAATTCTAATAGAGTGCTAATATTAAATCATTCATTTATTTTGGTGTTAAAACGATTATCTCACAGCTAATAATTGTCAAATAAATACTTCCTATTATTTGTCACTTCTATTAAAGTCATTGAGAATTTTATTTATAGATATCCAGCTTATAAAGCTTGGATGTTCCTTTATTTTCCTAATGCTTTTACACAAAGTGATATCCCTTGTTCAAACCTCTCTAAGATGGTGTTATTTAAGGAAAAGGATCTCATTTATTGGTTTAAACTGCTGACTAATGATAAATTGCACTCAGTAGATGATTTAATTAGCAAATATGACTTAAGTAATGTTGTACAGTTAGAGTTACAATCTTATACAGTTTTTGGATAATAAAACTGACTTAATGTCTCCAAGAATAAGAACTTCTGTCCCTATGTTAATAAATTGTTTGATGCTATTCACACAGTAAAATTTATCTAATAAAAGTATGCTTTCTAAACTTTATAGAATGATTAGAAATTAAACAAAAATTATACTGAAAGTTATTGGGATTACTTTATGTTAGTTAATAATCCATCTAATAAAGATGATAATCCCAGCGAAACAACAAAATTGCAAACACACCAAAGGTGAATGAACGCCAGGAATACAGGATACTGTGCTGGAAACACTTAATTTATTGACATAAAATAGGTTGAGCGCTGTCTTCTTCAGAACATCATAGCATGGAATCATGACGCTTATATATCATAATTGAAGTAAAAAGCCCGCCCTGTACAGAGCATCATCAATTTCCATATTATTTGTGGTCATACTTGGGCTACTGAGGTGAGATGAATCAATAAAATTACAAGGACCGGAATGCACCTACCTGATGTAGGTGCATTCCGGTCCTTGTAATTTTATTGATTCATCTCACCTCAGTAGCCCAAGTATGACCACAAATAATATGGAAATTGATGATGCTCTGTACAGGGCGGGCTTTTTACTTCAATTATGATATATAAGCGTCATGATTCCATGCTATGATGTTCTGAAGAAGACAGATTTACTTCTGTAGAAAGCGCTCAACCTATTTTATGTCAATAAATTAAGTGTTTCCAGCACAGTATCCTGTATTCCTGGCGTTCATTCACCTTTGGTGTGTTAATAATCCATCTAATGAAAATGATAAAAGAACACTTTTGGTATCATCTATGTTGACTACTTCTCTTAAATGGAGATTGTTCTCTTGGAAATATATGCACAGGTCCTTTTTTACACCACATAAATTTGAACTAATAAGTAAGACAAAGGTGGCATGCTGGAGATGTAAATTGGGGACTAAGAATAATTGATCACATATGTTCTTTGATTGTGTAGTTCTTAAATCCTACTAACCTTTTTAAAAGACATTGGGCCAGATTCAGGAAGGCTTACACGGAGTTCAAGAGTAGTGTAAGCCTCTGTGTAAGCCTCCTGATTCAGGAACAGCCCAAATCTCCGTGTAAGAGACAGCTAACACGTCTCTTACACGGACTGGGCGTGGAAATGCTCAATACCTCATTTGCAGCTCAAAGATATGCAAATGAGGTATCTGAGCGATCCACGAAGCAGAAACCAGTCCGTGTAATGGACGTGTTAGCTGCAGAAATGTACTCAGCTGACAACTGAGTACATTTCTGCAAAATTAAAAACGGAGCTATGTCAGCTCCAAATAAAGGGTGCATATGTTGCATTAAGCATGCCAATGGCCAAATATGTGGCCATTGGCATGAAAAACTGTTGCAAAAATAAGTTATATAACTTTTTTTTTTCCACGGGATTTTTGGGTTTAACTGCAGCACACCCAGCAAACGGGTGCGCTACCTAAAACTGAAAACCGAAGCTTATAAGCCCACAATTGTGGGATTTATGTATTACATTGAATGTCAATGGAGGGACTTGCAGACCAAAAACAATATGGCCTCCGTTTAGTGGTTGTCAAGGGGGGGAAGCTCCGTGTAAGACATGTAACTAGTCATTACTAGGCAATCCTATGTAAATGAGGGTTACAATACTGAATCACACTGTCACATAGGTAATGAGCACTGTCTGAGTAGTGTAAGAGTTAGAGACGGGGGAGGAACAGAGTAAGAGGTAGGTGACATCATGGGGGGGAATGATAGCAATAAATGTACCAGATTGGAGGGCAATGTAAGGTAACAGATGACAGACAGACATCAGGGAGAGAGGTGTGTCCCAACAGAACACTAGGAAAGTCAAGAAGTTGAGGGTATACGCTATCCCTACACTCAAAGTTTCTTGAAATACGTGCATGCGCGCGTGTAAGGCAGGTTCAACATGTGGGAGTGTGTTGCAAACCGTTTACAACGGTTTCTTGGCGTCACATGTGGAAGGCAGTGTCTTGGCGTTTTAGCATGAATCAGCCTAGTTCACACCGTGTAAGGATGTGTGCGCGCGTGTAACACCGTGTAGGGATGTGTGCGCATGTTTAAGTGACTGTGAGCGTGTTTAAGCTGGTGTGCACATTGCTCCCCCTCAGGAAACAGAAAGGAAACAGGAAACAACTAAAATCCAGGGAAACTGCCAGAAGATACTACTGGAGTTAATTGGTGGAAACAATTAGAAGCAGGCAATTACACAGGCAGACTAGAAGCCCAACCCAGCACTTAAAACACTGCAAAGAGCAGTGCAGGCTGTTTCTCACAATAGATACTGCCAGAAACTAAGCTATCAGAATTGAAAACTGAAAAAAGCTGAACTCAGAGCAGAAATGCTAGGGGCTGCCATAGCTATTATAATCAGGCATAGGCGAATTGCTGAGGGTGGTGACAATGCAGATGCTGACAGACAACCCAGAGTGAGGAGAAGGAGAAGAGTATACAGGCCCAGGGTCATCTACCATGGGTTACATGAGCTGGAGATAGTAGAGTGCTATAGAGTGGACAGAGAGCTCCTGCAGCAGATTGTTGAGCTGTGCAGGCCACGCCTCATACACAGAACCAACAGAGGGGAACCCATCCCAGTGGAAACCAAGGTATGTGTTGGCCTAAGAATACTAGCAACAGGTACCTTCCAGAGACCAACTGGCGATATGATGGGGATATCACAGGCATCAGCCTCCAGGGTACTACACCAGTTCCTGGATGCCATGTCAGCACATGTCGGTGATCATGTATATTTCCCCAATGCCCGTGAGGTATTGGCCAGCAATATGCGTCTCTTCCAGCAAATAGCGGAATACCCTGAGGTACTGGGTGCTATAGACTGCACGCACATATGCATCAAAGCACCAGCAGGAGAGCGGGGTAGAGCCTACATTAACCGCAAGGGATACCCCTCCATTAACTGCCAGGTCGTGTGTGATGCCCAGGGCATAATAATGAATGTGTGTGCTGGCTGCCCTGGGAGCTACCACGATTCCCATATCTGGCATCTGACGCAGCTGTACCAATCATTTGCCAATGGGGACTTCCCACACGGACACCTAGTGGGGATGCAGGTTATGCACTTGAGCCATGGCTGATGACACCCATCAGAAATGCACACACACCTGAACAGGAACGCCATAATGAGGCACACGCACAAACACGTAATATCATAGAGCGTGTGTTTGGGCTTCTCAAGTCACGGTTCCGGTGTCTGGACACATCTGGTGGAGCCTTGCAGTACACACCAACTACATGTACCCAAATGATCATGATATGTGCTATGCTACATAATATGATCCTGTGGAAACAGCTGCAGCAGGACCAGCACAGGGCTGGGCCAAACATCCCCCCACCATTGCCAAGGCCACCACAGGCAGGGGGTGACTCGGAGGAGGAACAACCTGACCTTGTCCCAGTAGGCAGAAGGAGGCGTGCCCAGTATGCCCTGGCCTTGGCAAAGAGGCAACGCATAGCACATACACTTGGTCAGTAGGAACACTGGGACTGATACCCGCTCTGACTCACTCATACAGTAACAGGGATGCCTAACATGACACAATCTGCTGCCAAACATGTACAGGGAGTGTAGTATGTGTATCCGACAGAGGTGGCCCTGCAGCACCACCTGAGGCATGAATGCCATGTGTTAAGTAATGTAATATCATGTACCACATGCACACCTGAGGACCCCAACTAACATCCACCCTCAAGAATCATAAACCACAAAAACACAAACCCACCTCATGGGTACCACAAGGGATAGGAACCTAGATGTAATGCTACCCAATGCCAGAAGTATAAACATCAAGATGTGTGCAGTGTAAACACACACAGTATAGAGACTGTAGATATCAGTGCTGTAATAGAAAACAGGGTCAAAGCCCACATCAGCACCCTGACACTACCAGGTCACACGTCATACAGTGATGTACATGTGCAAAAACATGGAACAAGATACAAAATGAGGGTGACTAGCAATAAATAGCATGGATAACCACACACCCATGTTTGTACCACAACAAGAAGCAACATGGAATAGCCATGGTCAAAAACCAATGGCTAAAACTCACTACTACTATATAGCTTGCTGCAGACCACTGTCCTAATAGCAGGAACTTCCCCAGGCCTATGTACATAGGTTCATAGGTTCATACTAGGCTAGCTGCCCTAGGGCATTAATAAGCCTAGCCCAGAGTTTTGTGGCTTCTGCCACCCCTTCAAGTTGATGGATAATATGCCCATTATTTTGCTGTGCCTCTGTCAAGCAGTGATACTGAGGTTATCCCTGGGGTATACCTGCAATCTCCCATCCATTGGTCAAGATCTCACTTGAACAAAGCCAGTGAGGTGCTCAGCCTCACATGTACCAGGATGTTGTTCCACAGCATAGGGACTCTCTGGGTGACGAATCTGTCCCTCCAGCACATCCTATTAATATCTGTGTTGAAGTTTAGGTCTCCTGCCCTTGTAGTTCTGATGGATGTAGAGGTCTTGAGGTGAAGCATGTTCAATAATTCTGGGTTGGACATAGCCTTGTATGCCAGGCACAGGTCACCTCTGAGCAGACGGTAAGTGACTGAATACAGCTGGAATCCCTTCAGTCGGGCAGCATAAGAAATATGTTTGAGACCCTTTCACCTCCTGTTGAGGAATTTGTGGGCCCATCCACTTGCCACAGGTGTTGGGTCAGATACATTCTGAATGGGGCATTGTATGCAATCAGTGGTCTGATGAGTGATGAGTACAGGGGAACAATGACCTCCCTTGATCTAGATGTGAATCCCTGCATGATGAGGTGGCCAATGTAGAAGGCCTTCCAAACTACCCTGGCAATGTGAGTGTCAAACAAAAGGTTACTGTCAACCTGGGTGCCCAGGTCCCTGATAACCTCCTCTGTGCTTAGAGGATTGCCATCTAGCATGGGAAGTAGTGGTAACCTTGTTCTTCCTGAAGGGTATGGCTATGCATTGTTTAGTGTTTAATGTATGGTCATGGCTGTGGCACCAGTTATCCATGTCTATGAGACCCTTCTGAAGGATGTCTGTGTCAGATGGGTTTCCAACTATGCTTCCCAGTTTGCAGTCATCGTCAAACTTTGTCAGCCATAATCCTCCTGTGTTTGCTCGTACTTCTGAAAAGTAGATGCTGAACAAATGTGGGCCCAGGACTGAGCCCTGTGGGACACCACCTGTGACAGCTCTGGAGTGTGACATGGCACCAGCAACTTTGACCCTGTGTGTTCCGTCACTTAGCTAGTTTGCAACCCATGCTGTGATGTATGGGTTCACAATTAAGCTGGTGATGTTTTCAATGATACCTGAGTGGGGTATTGTGTTGAAAGCCTTTGCCAGGTCAAGGTAGGCTGTGTGGACTGCCTTGCCCACGTCAATGGCCTGGGTGACTGTTTTGAAAAAGTCAACCAAGTTTAAAAGGCATGATCTGCCCTTGACAAAGCCAAACTGGATTGTATCCAATGTCTGCAAGTCCCCTATGTCTTCATTTATAATTCCCATTATGATCCTCTCCATAGCTTAGCAGAACAGGCTTGTCAAGCTGATGGGATGGTAGTTTCCGGGGTTGGTGGAGGCACCTCCTTTGTGAAGTGGGTCCACCATTGCCGTATGCCACTCCTTGGGCACATATCCTGAGGTGAGGCTAAGATTAAACAGCTGCCCTAACTGCGGGTGTAATTACTCATTGAGTTCATGGAGCACACAACTGGGGACACCATCTGGTCCCATGGATAAAGTGTTTTCTGCCTTGGATAGAGCAGTTCCCACCCCAGCATTGGAGATGTTTGGGGGCTACAATCCTCTGGTGTAGATACCTCCAGTTGGGGGAGGGGGAATCTGCAATGAACCTGTCAGCCAGTATGTTGGCAATGTCTGTAGGTGCAGTGATATCTACATCATTCGAACTAATTCTGAGCATATCTGGGAGTTCCCTCCCAGGTTTCAAACATAGGCAAAAAGGCCTCATGATTGTCCCTTGAGTCCTGAGTGGGTTTACTCTCAAAACTTGCCTCAGATGATTGTATGGGGAACCCAGTGTTTTACTCACAATGAGCAGGGGTGTCTTCCCTCCTACGGATTATGCTCTATCTTGTAGTAGCTCCTTCCTTGTGTTGTAGAGCTTGTTTATGGCTAGGGTCCACCAGACTGGATGCTTGCCTGTGGTACAAAGAGTCTTTGTTTTGTTTGGGATTGCCTGATCCATGCAGTCCTGGAGGTGCTGGTAGAAGGCATTTGTAAGTGATACAGTGGCTTGGGTAATGGTGTCCGCTGGCTTGGGGGCCTTGAAAGAGACCACACCAGTCCTTAGAAATGTGAAGTCGGCATTTGAGAAGGTCTTCACTGTTTGTTTTTCCATCTGGGGTGTGGGTGGGATGTGGACTCCCACTGAGAGTAGTCCATGATCTGATCTCACCAATGATGGGTATACTGCTGGTGTTGAACAGTGTGACCCCATGTTCGTGATGATGAGTTCTAGTATGTTGCCTCCACTTGAGGGGATTGGGACCAGTTGTTCCATGGCATTTCAGTGTATGAACTCATGGAACCTTTGTGTTAGAGTGTTGTGGCATGATTAGTGATCCCAGTCTATATGTAGATAGTTGGAATCACCCAGAAGGATGGTGTTTGGAGATACATTTATCCCCTTCAGTGTTTGCAGGATAGCTGTGTGAGGTACCTGAGTTTGAGAGGGTGGCATGTAACATGCTACAAACTGCAGAGCAGTCTTGCCTACGGTCACTGGCACCTGGATGGTCTCCAATGCATCGTGTGTTGCCACCAACAATGAGGTGAGGGTGTCCTTGATGAATATGGACACCCACCATCCTTCTTGGTGTTGTCCGGATGCTGGTGCCAGAATGCATGATATGAGGTAACACCCGATAGTGCCGGGGTGCTGTCAGAAGCTGTGAACCAGGTTTCAGGCACAGCACAGACATCAATGTGCTACATACTGAGAAGGGCATAGAGTGTGTGCAGCTTGAGGTTGAGACCTCTGGCATTGAGCAGCAGTACCCTTAGTGTCCTTCCTTTACTGTGTTCTAGGGTGGTAGGTGTAGTATCTGAATCTTGCATAAAAAAGGCACAATGGGGGTGGCAAGAGCATCATCTGAAATCCGGAAGCCCAGGGGTGACAGGTGCAAGCCGTCCCTTGCAAATCACCGTGGCCTGTCCAGCATGTCATCCCAGGCAGACAGACATTGGACCCCCTTTGAATGACACCATAGTCTAAGCAAAATAATACAGCTGATCATCTTGTCTCTGTTTATGTGGCATCATACTTGGTGAAGGTAGGATACTGCTGAAGGTCAGGGTCATACCTGCCTGGCCTACATAATCAGAGGGATCCTCTATGTCTCTTTCCATGTAGTCCAGGGAGGTACATCTCAGGTCGTTCACACCAGCATGGATAATGACTGGGTCAGACCTGTACTTGCAGTTGAGTGACCTGAGTGCTTGCATTATGTGGTGGATTCAAGTGCCTGATAGGCAGCTTACTGTGACCTCCTCCGTCCCCGATCTGGTGAGCGGGACGTCAGTGTGTCTGACTATGGAGTAACCATAGACAAGTGTGTCTGGCATTGTTTTTGGCCTTAAGGGCTGTGACTGTTTGGCACACCGACTCTGTGGTCAATGTGTTGCATGTGCTGTACCCTGTGGAGGCAGTTGTGTGAGTGTCTGCTGTGGTGGCCACTGCCATTCCGGTAGAATCCTGATCAGAGCCTCCGAGAGTGTCTCTGTGTGTCTATGTGTATGATCTTAAGTTGTGATAGTGCCATGTGAGACTGGATTTGTGATGTGTGTGTGGTTACCTTCACCTTCTCTCTGGTCTTGCTAGTCCTATGTTGAGAGAGCTCAGCCTCCACTTTGGCTATATAGTTGCATCTCTCACATGTATGTGTGTTTTATGGCAGAAGGAGAGGGTTGTCAGTGTACATGAGGCAAGTGTAACATTGCCTCAATATTCCCAGGTTCACCAGCTGAGCAGGAGAGGACACTAGCAACTGATCTCTAGACATGCTAGAAGGAATAGACAAAACAATGTTGGAATACAGGGAGATATCAAGCCCCCAAACCACATCATACTGTTTGATTGACAATAGCTACACATACACCGGTGTTTCATAGTGTCATAGTCTACTACTAGCCTATCTGCCCTAGTGCATGTATAAGCCTAGCCATAGTGATGTGGCTATTGCCACCCCTTATACTGGTAATAAGTGTACAGAATAGATTCTGATGATTGTGCCTCTGACTTAGTAGTGACACAGTATGACCCCATTACGTAATTGAATAACATGACTGTGCCTCTGTCTAGTCTGTGCCTCCATCTCAAATGCAGTTGTCCAGATGTCTCCTGAAGAGAGTCAGTGAGGGACTCTGTCAAACATGGACTGGGATACTCTGCTACAGTGTGAGATGCCTCTGAGTTATGACTCTGTCCCTCCAGCATGTCCTATACATGTATGTGCTGAGGTTCAAATCCTCAGCTCTCATGGCTCTGGTGGATTTGGATTGCTTGCAGTGGAGCATGTCCACCAAATCCTGATTGGACATGGTCTTGTATGTCAGGCATAGGACACCTGTAATGCGGTATGACACTGAACAAAGCTGGATTTCCTCTATTCTGGAAGCATCTGACATGTGTTGAAGAACCCTGATCTTCATGGTAGGTACCTTTGGGGTGTCTCCAGCTGTTGCAATTGCTGGGTGAGGTACATACCATATGGGGCTTTGTATTCGATCATGGGCCTGATAAGGGAGAAGGATAGTGGAACAATGACCTCCTATGATCTTGATGGAAAACCCTCCATGATAAGGTGGGCAAGATAGAAAGTCTTCCTAACCACTTTGGCAACAGGGGTGTCAAAAGAGATGTCACTATCTACATGTGTCCCCAGGTGTCTGATTTGTTGTCTGTGCTCAGTGGGTTGCTGTCTATGTATTGATCTGTGGATACTTTGTTCCTCCCAAAGGGGATGAATACACATCAGTTGCATTCAGTTTCAGGCCATGTGTCTGGCACCAGCTATCCGCCTTTGTGATGGCATTCTGTAGTATTTGTGTGCCGGCTGATGTATTCACTATGGTGCCTAGGTTGCAGTCATCTGCAAACTTTGTCAGCCACAACCCCCCTATGTTTGCTTTCACATCTGAAAAGTAAATACCAATTAAGAGGGGTCCCAGGACACATCCTTGTGGGACACCACCTGTGACTGGCTTTGAATCTGACAAGGCACCTGCAATGTTGACTTTATGGGTTCTGTTTCTTAGCCATTTTGCAACCTATCCTGTGACATATGCCATTATATGTCAACTGTTGAGCTTGGCTATGATGCCTGAGTGTGGTATTGTGTCACAGGCCTTAGCCAAGTGCAGGTAGGCTGTGTGGACTGCGTAGCCCTCATCGATGGCCCTACTGACAGTTTCATAGTAGTCAACTAGGTGCAAAAGGCAGGATCTGCCCTGTACAAAGCTGAACTAGGTGGGAACAAGGGTCCGTAGGTCAGTAATGTGTCTGTGTAAGAGCTCCATAATGACTCTCCCCATATCTTTGCAGACAAGGCTGGTTAAGCTTGTGTGGTGGTAGTTGCCATGGTCTGTGGAGGCATCTCCTCTGTGGAGTGGGACCACTGTTGCCGGACGCCACTGTTCAGGTACATATCCTGTAGCAAGACTAAGGTTAAATAGCAGTTGTATCAACGGGTCCAGCCCCTTCTGGAGTTCACATAGCATGCAACTGGAGATACCAGCAGGTCCCATGGATGCTGTGTACTTGTCTTTGCTGAGTGTGGCTCTCACATGGACATCCAAGATGACAGTGAGGTTACATACAGCAGTGATAACTATCTTCTTTGGGGATGAGGGAGGGGTAAATCGCACTGAAGCTGTCCGCCGGAATGTTGCCAATATCTGTCAGGTCACTGGAATATATGTTGTTGTGTACCAACTCTGAGCATATCCGAGGGTTCACAACCAGGTGTCTGACATAACTGGAGAAATCAGTGTGGTTACCTTCATTGTCTTTGGTGATTTATGTCCCCAAGTTGACCTTGCATGTCTTTATGAGATAATGTAGCTTTCTACTAGTGCTGATCACAGCTGTCTTCCCTTTTGGAGATGTAGCTCTGTCTTGCATTAGTAACCGTCATCTGTCATACAGTCTGTTTATGGCTGGGGTCCACCAGATAGGACACTTTCCCTTTGCGGAGACGGTCCTGTTTTTATATGTGATTGCATGGTCCATGCTGTCTGACATCTAGCTAAGGGGAGGTCATTGTGGTTCTGCAGTTATCTTTCATCAGCATTAGAAATGACCACAACAGCCCCTGTGGGGTGCACCTCATGCAGACACATCCAGCACCTGTAAAGTCCACAACAGTACCTCACCAGGAGTATGACAGAGCTGGAACACATGTAATGTGTAGTCTGATTACACAGAGTGCAGCTGCACACACTGCCATGCTGTCCACCCAGATGCAAGCGGTGCCTGATGTAGAAAGCCATGTCCAAGCTGGAATCAATGCACATGCTGCACCTTGTACAATCTGAATGGCAGGGAGCTATGCACATGAGGGACCTGAACCCCAGCACTGACATATATAGGACAGGCTGTACTGCATTATCCAAAACACAGAAGCCACCCCCACACATGAGTAAACTACCAGTACAGGTTGTCCGTAGAGACACTCGTTGAGTCCCCTCAACAGGAATCCTAATGAGTGCATGGGAGATGGGACGTTTACCCTGGGTATCAATGTTATGTCACAGGTAGACAGAGGCACAGTATACTAAACAAGACATATGTCATGGCAAACATCACTTACAATGTGTTGATGGACAAACACACTCTCCGACTAGCATTAGAAATGGCCTAGGGCACATTGGTAGTGTTCGCCAATGTACACCCATGTTGTGGAATACACTACTGATGTTGGATGAGGCTGTTGTAAGTAGTTCACATCTGAACATAATGCAACATGGTCAGATAGGTTCATAGGTACATAGGTTTATACTAGGCTATCTTCCCTAAGGCAGATATAAGCCTAGCACAGAGTTCATTGGCATACATCACCCCTTATATGGAAACAGTACTGTGCCCATTATTGTGTCATGCCTCTCTCCAGCAGTGACACCGTGTGATCCCGGGTTAAACGTATGACCTTCCATCCACAGGTCAAGATAGCTCTTGAACACAGTCAGCAAGGTGCTCTGCCTCACATGGACCGGGATTGTATTACACAGCATAGGGAGTCTCTGGGTGATAACTTCATCCCTCCAACATATCCAACATACAACCCTGCTAAGGTGTAAGTCACCTGCACTAGTGGTTCAGGTGGATCTGCCGATTCTGAGGTGGAGCATGTCCATTAATCCCTGTTTGGACATGGCCTCGCATGTCAGGCACATGTCACCTCTAAGCAGATGGTATGTGAGTGAATAGAGTGGGAGTGTCTTCAATCTGGCAGCATATGACAACTGTTGGGGTTCCTTGATCCTTTAGGTGGGGGACATTCAGGGTGTCTGCAATTGCTGCAGATGTTGGGTGACATACAGCCAGAATAGGGCATTTGACTCAATCACCGGTCTGATAAGTGAAGAGTACAGGGGAACAATGACCCACTAGATCTGGATGTGAATCCCATCCTGAGCAGGTGGGCAATGTAGAAGGTCTTTCTAACCACTTTAGCAATGTGAGTCTCAGAAGAACGGCGACTGTCAACCTGGGTCCCCAGGTCCATGATAACCTCCTCTGTGCTTAGAGGATTGCCACCTATATGGTAGCTTGGGGTCACCTTGCTTTTCCTGAAGGGTATGTCTACACATGTTGTGCACTTTGACTTCAGGCCATGGCCCTGGCACCAGCTATCAGTTACTGTGAGTCCCTTCTGAAGGATATCCGTGTGTGATGCACTGTCCACCATGGTGCCCAGTGTGCAGTCATCTGCAAACATTGTCAGCCAAAGTCCTCCCATGTTGGCCTGTACTTCTGGGAAGTACATGACAAACAATGGGGCCAAGGACTGAGCCCTGTGTGACACCACCTGTGACCAGCCTGGAGTCTAACATAGTGCCAGCAACTCTAACCCTGTGGGTCCCGTCCTTAAGCCAGTTTGCAACCCATCTTGTGACATATGGGTTTACATTTCAGTTGTTAGGGTTTTCCACAATACCTGAGTGGGGTATTGTGTTGAAAGTGTTTGCAAAGCCAAGGTAGGCTGTATGGACTGCCTTTCCCCAACAATGGCCTAAGTGACCAATTTGAAGATGTCAACCCAGTACAAAAGGCATGATCTGCCCCTGACCAAGCCAAAATGGGATGGGTACAATGTCTGCATGTCCCCTATATCTTTGTTTATGAGCTCAATTATGATCCTCTCCATAGATTTGCAGACTACACTTGTTAAGCTCATGGGGCAGTAATTACCAGGGTCTGTAGAGGCACTGCCTTTGTGCAGATGTGCACAACTGGACCCTAACCAGGCTGTTGTGCACACTATGGAAATGTAAAGTGGTGATAGGACTAAAGCCCAGGATACTGACCACCACAGTGAAAGTACTGAAACACTACACTATACAGTGCTACAGTGTTAGGTCAGTATGAACGGATGTTGACAATTGTGTACAAAGTATCCCATGCAAAACCTGCAGGCACAGTATACTCCCTGTTTTGTTCACACAAAAAGCATTCGGACAGTAACTACACAACATGGCACAGAACACACAACCATAAACTGGAGGTATTTGTTGAAGGTCACACTCATCCACAAATGTGATGGGCTGCAGAGTTCAACATATGTAAAGCCCACACTGGGCATGCTCACACACTTAGATAAATGAGACATCTTTCACACAACATGCCATGGGAAGGCTGAACTGGGCATGCTCACACACTTGGTCCAAATGTTACTCCTAGCAACTGTGAAAACACACCAGAGGATGCTCATTCCCCTTTCTAGACACTGATCATGTAAGCACCCTATAAGTATATCGGAGAAAAGGAATATCTCAGTAATCCGAATAGCGTGCTCTGCTAATGCGTCCATCTGTAGTGTCATAACATAGTTAGGTAGGGGTTTGAATCCAGCAGGTGGCAAGTGTGTGTGAAGGGGGGTAAGTGTGTATGAAAGAAACATCCCTTTTGGCAACTGGGAAAATACACCACAGGGTGATCATTCCACTTTCTAAACTCTGATGATGTCAGCACCCTATAAGTATATCAGGGGAAAGGAAACCTCCCAGTAATCCGAATAGCGCTCTGCTAATGCGTCCGTCTCTAGTGTCATAACATAGTTAGGTAGGGGTTTGAATCCAGCAGGTTGCAAGTGTGTGTGAAGGGGGCTAAGTGTGTGTGTATGAAAGAAACATCCCTTTTGGCAACTGGGAAAATACACCACAGGATGATCATTCCACTTTCTAAACTCTGATGATGTCAGCACCCTATAAGTATATCAGGGGAAAGGAAACCTCCCAGTAATCCGAATAGCATGTTCTGCTAATGTGTCCGTCTGTAGTGTCATAATATAGTTAGGTAGGGGTTTGAATCCAGCAGGTGGCAAGTGTGTGTGAAGGGGGTAAGTGTGTATGAAAGAAACATCCCTTTTGGCAACTGGGAAAACACACTACAGGATGATCATTCCACTTTCTAAACTCTGATGATGTCAGCACCCTATAAGTATATCAGGGGAAAGGAAACCTCCCAGTAATGTGAATAGCGCGCTCTGCTAATGCATCCGTCTCTAGTGTCATAACCTAGTTAGGTAGGGGTTTGAATCCAGCAGGTGGCAAGTGTGTGTGAAGGGGTGTAAGTGTGTATGAAAGAAACATCCCTTTTGGCAACTGGGAAAACACACCACAGGATGCACATACCCCTTTCTAAACGATATCACAATTATGTATGGCTTTTGATTAGACATGCCACGTGTGTTTTGCACACACAGAATGCCCATGTGTGTGGGTTGTCACTCACAATAATGCAAGACATTGATTAAACCAGTTATGGCAATGCACACATGATGTATGTGTGTACCAAATACACATATGTACCTGTGACCTTCAATAGTTACCATGTGTGATGCCTGCCACATGTGAATACATGGTATTTGCACAGAGTAACATTATGACCGTGGTCTTCTGTGCAGGTGCAGCATGTGGGATGTGTACATACAGTGTGAGATGTAGATGTTATCAGCCTAGTAGTGAGGGATGCACACCTGGTCTGGGGCATATAGTCTACATGTTGTTGATGTACAGGAGCTGCATGTTTTCACCTGTTGTGGGAGTGGTAAGACAGTATTCCATAGCAATGCAGTGACTGCATGCTAAGAACCATTCAGCTAGGGTTTTGTAGCTACACTAAGTCATTAGCATTCAGTAATTTGTCAGAATCCCTGGTGAGGGTCTGATGCCAACCAAGGTCAGGGCTCTACCAGCCTGTGTCACTTGCTCAGTGATCCCTTCCATGTTCCCTATCATGTATCCCAGTGAGGGACATCCCACATCAGCTGTGGTGGCATGGACAATGACTGAGTCATATGTGTCCATGCATCTGACTGACTTGTATGTTTGTGTTATGTGGTGAACCATAGTGCCCCATGAACATATCACTGTGACCTACACCTTTTCCAGCCTGGTGAGCATTGTCTCACTGTACTGGACAATAAAGTACCTAACACAACTGGCAGTAGTGTTGTATAGCTGTACAGCCTGTTCTTGTTTGACACAGAGCATTTGTGTGCTATGTGTTATGTGCTGTGTGCAGGCCTAATGTATGCCTGCGTGCCAGCTGCAGAGATGTCTGCCAGTCATGCAGGATGCTATCCTTAGGCCACAACTGACCTGTTGTGTTTCCATGCTTGTATTGCTGTCCGTAGGTCCACATCAGATTGGTATTGCTGTCACTGTAGTATTTCATGCCACCAGACAGGTTATGCCAGTACTGGGTTCAGAGTGGTTAGTCCACAGTTTGGCCATGTGTTTCCATCTCATACATGTGATGTACATCCATGGGTAGGGGATAGGGTTGACTGTGTACATGTGGCAGCTGTGACATTACTACATGACACACATATTCCACAACTGTACCATAGAGGTGACTGACAACTGACCTTTGCACATGCTACCATAGTATTGAGATTACATTGGTGATTAACAGCACATAGGGACAATGGTGATAAAGATACATAGGTCCATAGGTCCATACAGGGATGTCTGCCCAGGGCATGTATCCACCTAGCCAGAATGTGTGTGCCTTTCAACATGCATTGTGAATCTGTCTTGCTATGCCCTTTTCCAAGGTTAGTATACTGTGCCTCTGTCTCACAGTGACACATAAGTGATACCCAGGGTAACCCTACAATGTCACATCCTGTCATTAATATCACTCTTGAAGATAGTCACTGAGTCAGTCTGCCTAACCTCTATTGGGATAATATTCTGGAATGAAGGGAGCCTCTGAGTTGTGAATGTGCCCCTCCAGCATGTCCTGTGTCTATCACTCCTGAGGTTCAAGTATTTCCAGTGTGTATCCTGATGGGATCTGGATATTCTGAGATGCAGCATGGCCATTAACTGAGGGTATGACCTGGCCTTCTATGTCAGGCACAGATTGCCTATGAAGAGGCAGTATGTCACTGAGTAGAGCTGCTGTTACTTTAACCAGTCAGTATGTGGCATCTGTTTGAGCCCTTTGATCCCCTTGTCGAGGTACATATGTGGTATCTCCAGTTGCTGCAGGTGTCTGGTAAGGTGCATGCTGAGAGGTTCATCATAGTCAATTATGGGCATGATGACGGATGAGTAAAGGGGCACAATGTCCACCCCGATCTACATGTGGATCCCATGATGATGTGGCCCATATAACATGCTTACCTAACAACTTTGTCCATGTTGTTGCCAAATGGTAGAATGCTATCAACCTGTGTACCCCAAGGTCCATAATTCCTTCGTCTGCACTTAATGGATTAACACATATGTGGTACGTTGTGGTCACTCTGTGTTTGACAAAGGGGATGACTATATGCTTTCTGTCATTCACGTTGAGGCCATGGCTGTGGCACAAGTCGTGTGTTTCCAAGAGTCCCTTTTGGAGGGTGCGTGTGTTAGCTGGTGAGTTGATTATGGTGTCCGGTTTGCAGTCACCTGCGACTTGCTGTGCCACAGTACTTCCATGTTGGCCTGTACCTATGATAAATATATAATGAAGATGACAGCTCCCAGGGCTGTGCCTTGTGGGACACCACTTGTACCAGGTTGAAGGCTGACATGACTCCAGCAATTCTACCATGTGTGTTCTGCCCTTGAGCCACTGTGCAATACCCATAGTGACATAGCGGTTAATATGTACACTGGTGAGCTTCCCTAGAATGCACAACTGGGGTATTGTATCCAAGGCTTATGCAAGGTTCAGGTAGGCTGTGTACACCTCCTTCCCCTTGACAGTGGCCTTGGTGACTGTTTCAAAGAAATCAAACTGGTTGGAGAGGCAGGATTTGCCATTGACAAAGCCAAACTGTGTATGGTGACATGTCTGTAGGTCCACAATATCTAGATATGTGAGGTTCATGATGATCCTTGCCATAGCTTTGCAGACAAAGCTAGTCAGACATATGGGTGAGTAGTGTCCAGGATCCGTGAAGGCACCACCTGAATGTTGAGGGACCACTGTTGCTGTATGCCACTCTCTGGCCACATACCGTGTATTAAGGCTGGGATTGAACAGTGGTGTTATGTCTGGGTGTAGCTGTTCTCATGGTTCATGTAGGACACAGCCTGGGACACTGTCTGGTCCCATTGATGCAGTGTTTATTGCTTTGGGAAGGGCATCTCTTACATGAGCATCTGTGATGTCAGGGGGGGCAGCACTGTGCCACGAGACATATGTGCCCTTTTGGTGTGGTGGGGAGAAGGCAGCATTGAACCTGCCCACTAGGATGATGGCAATGTCTGCATGTTTTGTATTTTGTGTGACGTCTTGGATTACCTCTGAGCATATCTGGGTAGTACCACCCAGGTTACTAACATAACTACAGGCAGCCTTGTGATTATCCTCAGTGGCTTGTGGAACCCTCTCTCAAAGATGGCCTTAGACAATCATATGGGTGCCTGTAGTTGTCTTCCAATACTCATCAGTGGTGCCTTCACATTTTGGGAGGTTGTTGTATCATGTAGTGGCGTCATCCTTCTATTGTATAGTGTGTTTATGGCTGGTGCCGGCACCCAGGACATCTGCCTTTGGAGAATTGGGTCATGCTTTCATATATGGCTTCATGATCCATGCATTCCTGAATGTGTCCATAGAATGCCTTTATAGAGGTATCTGCAGTCTGGTCCATATTGTCAACAGGCCTTGGGCCTTTGAAGGTTTCCACATCATTTATGAGGGGTGTGAACTTGCTTGACATGAGCTGTTGACAGACGTGCCGCCTCCAGACAGAGCACGGTGAGGGTCACAGTTAGCTACTTGTCGGGTGATAGCATGTGCCACATAACACAGGCACACAGGTCACTCCACAGCAAGTACAGCTATGAGGCAGACATTGTCCATGCTGGTGCAAACAACCTGAGACGCACCTCCTGGACCACATGGCAAGAGACACAGAGGAGCTCTTACAGCACCCTCTCAAACTCAGGACTCCCACACAGCCTTCATGCTGACACAGGACAGTTTAGATTACTCTGCAAACACCATCATACTGAGTGACGTCAGCTACCCAAACATAGACTGTGAACATTACACAAGCCACAATACCCAAGCTCTAGGGTTCACATAGATCATACATTCTTTGGCTATGGAACAGGTAACCAACCTTCCCACAAGAGGGGAAGATATACTAGACCTGATCATCACAACCATGAGTACAAACAGCTCACCACTGGAGTATATCCTCATTGTTGCAATCAAACCATATACTCATCACACTGGAGTACTGGATCCCCCACATATGCAAACCTCAAACACATCGATGTGTGTGTTGGAAATGTCCCTATTAGCAACTGTGACAGTACAGTACAGGATGCAGATTCCCCTTTTGAAACACTGATGATGTCAGGACTGTATAACTATATTACCTGTAGTAAAGTCCTCCAGTAATTCGCATAGCGCGCTCTTCTAATGCGTCTTTCTCCAGTGTCATAACGTAGTTAGTAGGGGTTTGAATCCTGCAAAAGGAATATATGTGTGTTAGTATGAGTGGGGTTTATGTGTGTGCACTATGCTGGGAGGGTTAACTGCCTTTTGACAACTGTGAGAACACACTACAGGGTGCACATCCCTCCTCCTACACACAGATGATGTCAGCACCCTCTAAATACAGCATTAGTAGGGATTTCTGCAACTACTGCAAATAGCACACTCTGCTAATGTGTCTGTTTCTACTGTCATAACACAGTTAGGTATGGGTTTGAATCTTGCAAATGGAAAGTATGTGTTTTACTGTTGGTGGGGTTAGTGTGTGTGCACAATGATGGGGTGGGATGTGGCTTTTGCCACATGGGGCTATGCACTGCAGGGTGGTCATTACCCTTCACAAGCAGTGATGTTGATAGCACCCTATACAAACAAAACTACAAAAGAGAAGGTGGTGGTACCAATAACACATGTAAGGTAACACTTCTTCAAGTAATGTCCACAACACGGAGTAGGATAATCAAACAATTCTTTTATTCTATACAGACAACATGACAACAGACAACTGCCAGTACTCAGTATAGTGTTACATGCTACTTTAACACGCATGTACCCAAATATACCTAGATAGTGCTCTGAAGCCTGAATGTGGCAAGTGTGTGGATGTGGGATGTGTCTGTGTGTGCATTTCCATATGGGAAACATGTTTGATGTGGCAATCAGGGTACTACAGTACCTGATGCACATTACATCTTTCAACCGATGAGGTTGCCTGCACCCTGTGAGTACAGGTAGAGAAGGGGACGCCAGTAGTAAACAACATAGTGCACTTCTCAAATGTGTACCTGTCATGTATCAACAGCTACTCATGTAGGGTGATAAATAATGGGAATGGCAGGTGAGCGTGTGCATGTGTGTGGGTAGCAGGGTGTGTATAAATGCATGTGTGACAGAACAGTTACATATAGCTGAATCTACGTAACAGCACAAGATGCGCATTGCCATAGTCAATGTTAGCATGTGATGGTGTGCAGCTGGTACACTTTGGTAAGTAGTATTGGTGCATATAACAATTGAGGACAGTCATACAGTTACTGCAGCAGGACTGCTGGGATATACACACAATTATACTGGAACAGTGAACAGTTACCAACATGTTACTACTTATACACATCTATGTAGTCACCCTGTGCATCAGCAACATGTTTACCTTTACCTGCACCGATGTTGTAGTATGCAGGAGGTGGCACAGTGTCATCATATGCACAGGGTGTGGGTTAGGTATGCCCAAGCCAGCCACTGGTAACACCAATTGACATATGTGTGTATGTGTGTTTGTGAGGGGCGGTGTTGGTGCAGTGTGTGTGTGTGTGTATGTGTTTGCCCTAGGTGTTAGGTTTCTGCATGTGTGTAAGCATGCACACAGTCCCACATAATGGCTGCCATGTTGTTTTTGTGGACAGCCACAGACTGCACCTGTCAGGTCATCCAGATCAGTGTCTGTGGGCACGGACACGGTACCTGTGCCTGGCAGGGGTGCTACGGGCCATATCCGGTACTAACCCAGACTGGGTACTGTCATCGGAAGCAGGGGTGTGTTGACTGGACACAGTTCCCTGTTGGGACTGTCCAGAGCCATGTGCACGTGGTCTCCTGGGGCGTCTTGATGACAGCACAGACCCAGCATTGCTGGGGCTGGTGCTGGCACTTGAGGTGCGCGAGTGGGCCTGTTGTCGCCCGCGCCACTGCCAGCTGGTGCTGTTGCTGGCATACGGCCACGTCGACGTCGCAAACGCACACCATGGCCCTGGCCCATGGACATCTGGTTGTGGAGCAGCTGTTCTATGCCCCCACAACGTCTGTCAACGACATCTGTGAAGTTACGGATAGCATTCGCAACGTCACGCATGCCATCTGTCATGGCTGTGCGACATTCTCTCAGCTCCCTCAGACCCTGTCTGGTGTACCTTTCCATACATGCCTGTGCCTGCATGACAGTTCGAAACATAGTGGAGGTTGACATACCTCCTTGGGCACATCGGCCAGAGGCAGTACGGCCACGGATGCCCCACGGGAACCCATGGGCGACTGTCTGCGTGGTACCATTGGAGGCCCCTGCTCATGGCTGCCTTGTGGGGATGCATGTACCACAGGTACCACACTACCCTGATCTATGCCCACTGCAGACTGTCCATCACCTAGGGACAATGGTGACAAAGGATGTAACGGCAGGATGACTGTGCGCATTGACGGGTTGAAAGCTGTGTACTGTCAATTGGCTGACCAATGGTGGACCCAGACACACCTTCCTGCACCATTACAGACATTTCATCATCATCAGTACCTGGGGCACAAGATTCAGGTTCCCTGCTGCAGGTCACCAGAGCAGCACCAGAACCTACAGGAGGAAAACATGGAACACAGATTACAGTCTCCATACATATTTGACAGAGATGCATTTCAATACTAATGCACACATTCAGAAATGGACACATGCACTCATGGACACTAACACACATGCACACTTGGGCACAGGCACGCTTGCACACATGCACACCCACAGTAAACACAAACATCAGTACCGTGTTACACTACTCAATCTACTACAACTGTATTACGGGTATTGTGAACACAGTCACCAGCAAGTCTACTACAGAGTTACACTACTCTTCCTAGTTTTCTAAATTGCTTTACAGATAATGTTAAAAAGACTCACCAGCATGTATGGCCTGCCTCGTTGCTAGATGGGAGGGACCTGGAAGTGTGAAGAGAGTAATGTCAGTGGGCACATGTGTGCCATTTGTTTTGCACATGATACAGTACAGTAGTACACTAGTTCCCTTATACACATCAGCTATACATAATGTCTGTATATATATCATGATGACAGATACATACCACATGCACACCTTATGCGTGCATGAAGTAACAGTGTACAGAACAGTCATATGTACATACCAGGGGTTAACTCTAATCTCACCCTTACCTCTCTTCAAATGACACCTCAAACTGTACTTCCCAAACCACTGGCTTTGTTCTTCTTGGAGTACAGGCTAACGTCCCTCTCCCTACCCTCTCTTTACCTTTAACCCCTCATTGTGCATAGAAACTAGCTTCTACCCTGTTTCTTTCACCTTGCTGTCCTTCTATGCTCTGACCTACTTCTCCCATCCCTCCCACATCCTCTTGACTGTCTTCCTTCTTTTCCTCACTTCCCTTCTTGACTCCTGCCTCTTCCATATCATTGTATCTTTCATACTCCTTCTACTTCTCTACCCTTCTGAGCCCTAACTATTATGTATCTGGCTTTTGCCTTATTGCATAACCGTTATGCTTTAGGTAGGATTGCTTTTAAACCAACGGTATATTGTGTATGACTCTAAACTGTTTGAGTTCCTTACATGTATGTTGATTTAGTTAACAGGCTGGTGTACAATTCTATCATGTTGGCTGTCTGTATTAACAACTTGTCTGTCTGCCTTTATTACGTTATGTGTGGAGCTTTTCTCCACAGGCCTCTACTGAAAATGGACATATATCCAGCTAGACTATCTGGGTCAACAAATGTAAAAGTAATAACAATAAATGAATATGGCATCTTACCTGCACGCTCAGTGTGTTGCTGCTGTGTGGATCCAACCTCCATCATGATGCATGGGTGTTGCTGTTGTTGTTCTGGGGCTGGATCCACAACACTTAGCAGTAGCCCCTCCTGTCTGGTGAGGGGGGATGTGTGGCCACCCCCCCACCTGTGGCAACCTGTTGCCTGTGGATATCTGCAGCACGCTGGCGGACATTTCTTATCAAATCACTGCAGTGATGTCTCACCTGCTCATATGTCCTATCATGCATGCCAACATCATTTATCCTGCTAACGAGGTTTTGCCACAGTGCAGACCTCTCCTGCTGATTCTGGGTGGTGCGTGAGAACAGGATGGCATAGTCACGCACCAGGCTCTGGTGAATCACGTCATCCTCTGCAGCAGAATATGATGGGTTCCTTTTGGAGCCATGTCAAGCTGGAAAGGTACACAAACAGGTTATCAGCATAGTATCTCAACAATACATGGTACACATTCTATACAGGGAGTATTAACTTCTACTTATTACTGCTTGGTTAAAACTTGATTACAGTGTAACTATCATTCTATGTCATTTGTACTAAGCACTTGGCCTTCAGACCAGTTGTTTTACATTAGGGAGGTTGGTGGCAAGCACTGTGGTGGCAGGACACATATCTTTCATCCATTGAAGTTGGGAACTGCTGATTGAGGGCCCAGTGTACAAGTGTATTAGTTCTGGTATGGGCAGTTGGCCTTCAGGCCAGTTATTTAACATTAACAAGGTTTGTGGTCTGCACTCGTGTGTGACAATAGGCTGTACTCTGCCATTCATAGCTGGGGACATCTGGTTTCAGGTTTATAGTGCCTGCATATCTGAGCTGTATCTTACTGACATTGCTACACCTTGTTTGCTGTAGCAACCACTACATCCAGGCCTCCTGGATCTACCTTTGTTTATATGCTTGTTATTTGTTAGCTTGGTATTTCACTGGTATGCTACTTCCACATAGTACACAGCTTGTCAACACGTATGTGACTCACTACTGATATCTGCATTGCTTACTGTACGTATTTCCATGTTACACATGACAGCAAGTGACTGCTTCTCATTGTTGCATTTACTTAATTGTGACACATTGCACTTAGGTTACCTGGCACTTGCTCACTGACGCTTTTATATCAGTCAGCAGTTGTAGGTAATGTCAGTACACCCTCACTCCCCACTGGACCTTGTTTTCAATCATTAATTATTACAGAATTCAGAATAGTATTCTAGCATGTCCAGAGGTCAGTTGTCAGTTCCCTGCCAGCCCAGCTGGTGAGTGTGGTACTCCAGAGACAATGTTGGAACAGATGCATGTACACAGACAACCCTCCTCCTAACAACAAATTCAATCTCATGTGAGTGATGCAACCATATACCAAACTGGAGGCTAGGCTCTGTCTACTCAATACCGCCATAACCAGTCAGGTGGCCAAGGAGACCACACACTACACTTCCAGTCTCACATAGACCTACCACAACCGCGGACCTAACACATGATCACACATGAACATACTTGTAGGCTCGGACCACAGCTATGCCTATGCAGCAGAGACCTCCTAAGCAGACATCCATGCAACCACTACCACGGAAACGAACATGTGCAACACATATCACACAAAGCCAATGTGCTGAACACTCACAGCCATTAACAGTAAACAACACACCTCATACACCTGTACTAGGTGCCTCTATCATCAGGCACACTAACATCACGTTCACCAGGCTTAACGAGGTGAGGGTCACGGTGTGCAGTCTGTCGGCCACTATGACCTGCCACATAACACAAACACTCAGGTAACCCCAAGGCAAGTACAGGTCTGACTCAGTCAATGTCCATGCTGGTGTGAATGGCCTGACACATTCCTCCCTGGACTACATGACATGAGACAGTACAGAGCTCTCTGAGCACGTAGCCCAAGACAGTTTGACCCTGACCTTGAGTAGCATCCTACCTCACCTAGAACCATGCCACAATATCAAGGCACGATGATCCCTTCCAACAATTGACTGACATACTGGTGTCATTCACAGGTGTGCCAATGTCTGCCATCTTGGGGTGGTATGCTTTGCTAGGGACAGCTTGCACCTGTCACCCCTGTCCTATTGGAATTTGGCAGAGCCTCTTGCTACACCCATAGTGCCTGTATTAGGCAAGGCTCATAAGGCAAACCCACATCCATTTGTATCACAAAGGATGAGGAAGTAAGAGTGATGCTACTCAACACCAGAAGTCTAGACCTAAGGATGCACGCACTCAAAACCCTACTTGACATTCTGGACATCGATATCTGTGCATTAACATGTACCTGTTTCAGGTTTCACAGGAGCACACCAGTACTACCAGGTTATAGCTGTTACCATTCTTGTCAGCCCCAACACTTGAACAAAGGAGGGGGAGTATCAGTATTCAATGCAGATTCCCACGCCTCCACATTGGTGGCACAGTACAACATAGGTGTTAGGCCATTGAGTACAGAAGACATAGTTGGGGACCTGGGGAAGAAACACGGTAGCGGTCTGTCATTTGTCAACCACATGGCCAATGTGGATTGAGAGACATGTTATATAGCCCAGCTAATCATGAGGGATTCACATGTATGGCAGTGGAGGTCATTGTGCCTCTTTACTCATCCATCATCAAGCCTATAATTGCGTACAATGCACCTTTTGGGATGTACCTAACCAGACACCCACAGCAACTGGTACAGGACAACAGTACCTCATCAAGGGGATGCAATGGCTCACACAGATGTCATATGCTGCCCAGGTAAAGTAAATCCAGCTGGACTCAGTGGCTTATTGCCTGTTCAGAGGCAATCTGTGTGTGCCATATACAGCCATGTCCTACCCAGCAGTAATGAACATGCTGCACCTCAGGCAATCAGAGTCCCATACAGCCACATGCTCAGGAGAGCTGGACCTCAGCACTGACATACATGGACATGCTGGAGGGGCATATTCCTAACCGAGAGGCTCCCTTCACTCTGTAATGAGCTCACACTACAGGTTAGGCAGAGTCCCTCATTGACTCTCTTCCATAGGAATCTGGATGACTGGATGTAGATCATAGTTGTACCCCAGGTATCACTTCTATGTCACTGTTAGACGGAGGCACAGTATACTAACATCGGACAAGGGCATAGCAGCATAACTTGTAATTGGGTGGCGAAAGACAAACACATTCTACTAGGCTTACCAATGCCCTAGGGCAAATAGTCTAGTATGAACCTATGAACATGTGTGTACTGCTATAGTACTTCTGCCATATGTTGCATGTGTGTGTGTTGTGGGGATGCACAGGTAATGGCCGGATACTACTGCACAGGCGACACGCCTGACACATTCTGGGTGTTCATCCCTACATACTGGATGTGTGTTGCCATCCAACCCAACCCTGTGATGTGCACACATTACTCAGCCTGGATTTACAAATCCGAACAACACCACAAGCACAGTACACTACCTTGCTATGTATGCATTTAATTACACAGTTATTCAGTAGTTATGACAGTGATGCTATCCATGCAGCCCATTGGGCCAGTGGAAGCCACAACACACACCGCCAGCACCTTTGCATATGCTTACCACAGACATCCCACATACTGCATGTACTGTGCACACACATATCTAACCCAGAACAACTGCACACCACTTATTAATCCTGTCCAGTGGAGTACAGATACAGGCATATTGTATAACAATAGTAGGAGGCTACTGCAGCACAGGGCAGATTCACATGACAGCAAGGCATCTGTGGTCAGCAGTGTTAAGATGCTTCACATTCACCAAATGCACAGATATTGGCTACATTGTTGCAGACAGTTTAGGTGCAGGTAGGCCCCCATTCTCCTACACATGTGGTATTAGTTATCCCAGATGACTGTCACCTCCCTATCCTCTCACATGTCCAGGTGAGAGCCACCTTCATCATTGCGGAACACATAGCATCACTGTTACGAAATGGTATCTCTGGATGTGTGCTACATTCACCCCTGGAGGACATAGCACCACATGACAGACTGATATTAATCCCTGGCCATACTACAGGATATGTACCTGAACAGTGCCATACATACACAGTGGTCCCACACCAATGAGGAGGAACCTCTACTGACCCTGGGAACTACTGCATCATATGCACAACTGGCCTTGTGTTCTAAGCTATGGAAGTGTTAAGTATGGGCAACATGTACAGCAATATTACATATGTTTATATTTCAGGACTTTGTACACACAACCTATCTCATGGACATACCTATAGATAGTGAACTATGATACATTTGGAGGTGTCACAGTATACACAGGATTAACCTGCTACTTTGCATTACCTGTGTTTGTGGCAGCTGTTGCTGAGCCAGTGGTGCTTGTTGCTGCTTGCTCCTTGCTGCTTGCTGCTACTTTTGCTGCTGGCTGTCGTTATATTTGTTTGTTTCTCTCTCTGTCTCTCTCTCTTTCTCTGTAGGTTTTGTGCAATGAATGTATTGCATGAGTGTAGTGTGGGTACTCAGTGCTTTTGTAGGTATCTGCATAGGTCCATGTGATGGCCTCTGCACCAATTGTAAGACAGCATTTGCTAATTACATGCAGCCAGGTGTGTACTGATTGCATGTCTCATTGTGATTTCAGGACACTGCTATAAAAGGGTATGTGAGATAGGCGTTGCCCTTTCAGATTGTAGGGCGTGGACCATGCTGGTATGCTGTTGACAGTGTTCTGTGAGTGTGAAGGTTAGTACATCTCCCATGCTTCATGCTGTGTTGTAGATTCAGGTTGCTGCATTTCTCTTGCCTGTTCCTGTAGTGAGTGTGTCTGCATACTGACACTTACAACTATATGTCATATGTATTGCTATATAAATATATATATATATATATATGTGTACATATACATACTTTCATATATGTACATTAGCTGACATTATTGGGTACAAGCTAACATTTAGCAGGGCTGTTTCTATTAACACTACACTAGTATGGGAATCCAGTAATTGGGACTATAAACGTCTGCCTGACATGCTTTAGGTAGTAGACATACTATATTGCCTTTATCTTCATTCCTACTATTACATGTTCCACTTATTTAGCACTATATTCCTGTATGAGAGTCATGGCTTAGTGGTAGGTCATACAGACTAGTGTTACAATGGTCTTGTGGTAGGGCCTACTAGTATGCTTATATTCTGCTTTTGACTTGAGTATAGGGCCTATCAATCAAAGTGCTGGAGGCACCTTTAAGCAGTTAAAGGGGTTAGTGGGTCTCACAGGAGCCAGGCTGTGTTGCAGATTCTGGTTGCTGCATTTATGTTCACTGTTTCCTGTAGTGAGTGTGTATGGATACTGACACCTACAACTATCTTTCATATGTATTAATATATATTTATATATATGTATGTGTAGCTATACATACCTTCATATATGTACATTACCTTACTTTATTATGTACAAGCTAACAAGTAGCAGGGCTGTTTCTGTTAACACTGAACTAGTATGGGAATCCAGTAATTTGGCCATTGAAACTCTAGCTGACATGCTTTGGATAGTACACCTCCTAAATTGCCTTTATACTGATTCCTACTATTACATGTTATATTTATTTTAGCACTGTGTTCTTGTAAGGCTGGCATGGCTTAGTGGTGGGTCAGACAGACTAATGTTACCAAGGTCCTGGGTTTGAGACTGACAGTGGGAATTTATTTTTATTTGCAAGCTTTCAAACTGAGTACAGGGCCTGTCAATCAAAGTGCTGAGGCCACCTTTAAGCAGTTAGAAGGGTAAGTAGGTCACACAGGGGTCAGGCTGTGTTGCAGATTCAGGTTGCTGCATTTATGTTCACTGTTTCCTGTAGTGAGTGTGCATGGATACTGACACCTACAACTATATTTCATATGTATTTAGATATATTTATATATCTGTATGTGTAGATATACGTACCTTCATATATGTACATTACCTTACTTTATTATGTACAAGCTAACAAGTAGCAGGGCTGTTTCTGTTAACACTGACCTAGTATGGGAATCCAGTAATTTGGCCATTAAAACTCTGCCTGACATGCTTCAGATAGTACATCTCCTATATTGCTTTTATACTGATTTTACTATTACATGTTATATTTATTTTAGCACTGTGTTCTTGTAAGGTAAGCATGGCTTAGTGGTAGGTCATACAGACTAATGCTACCAAGGTCCTGGGTTCGAGACTGACAGTGGGAATTTATTTTTCTTGCAAACTTTCAAACTGAGTACAGGACCTGTCAATCAAAGTGCCATAAAGGCACTTTTAAGCACTTTAAACCAGGTCTGCGCTGCTTATGCCGAGCTCACGATGCGCACTGGCGGTGAGCTCTGCTAACACAAGCGCACACCCGCTAATTTCTTTGAAAGAAAAGAAAAAGGGGTGACAGGAAAGTGGTGAAAAGGGGTCACAAAGAGGGTAAGACAGTAGGGAAACAAGCGTGGGATTTGCAGGAGGGATGTAGGTAAGGCCCATAGATGCCCATGTCTTTGGCAGCAACAGCTGTGCATTTCCATGTATTTTGGTGAGACATTGGAAACCTTTCACCCCTGAGAGAGGTGTCAGGACAACATTAATATTTGTTGTAGAGCCAATTGTAATTAACTGTTTCAATGTCAAGCAGACATGTGTGCGACATGGACAGCTATGTATGGGGCGTAATTTTTTGTGGGTACAGAGTGCCCTTTTTTTCAGGTGAGAGTGGTATGTCAGGTGAAGGAAGTTGGTATAGCTGGGGAGGTAGGTTGGGTAGGTTAACAGACAAGACAGACAAGACGATACAGGGGCGTGTATGACACACGTGGGGGTTACACAATTGACGGGACGGAGGTTGGGATATCCGAGATGCATGAGCCCACAGATGGCAACAGTGGAACTGATATCCCCACCCATAGGCAGTTGTCACTGTTCCTTCACAGCCCAGGACGGGGCTGTGCTCGGCGCTGTGTAGGCGGGGCAAGGGCCGGGCCTGTTAGCTGTGCCACACGAGCCTCGAGCTGGCGTAGGGGCCCAAGTACAGAGTCTTGGATCTCCCTTCGCACCACAGACCGGACACCTTGGAGGGTGAGTGGGACCCCTCCGGCCACACTTGCAGAGGGGACGGGCCCCATCCCCTGCAGCGCTTCCACCCGAAGGTGGCACAGGGCCACCGGAGGGGGGTCCGGCCTGGGCACTAGTGCCATGTGCAGTCGCCAGCTGAGGTGGGAGAGGTGGGTCCACTGGGACCTGCCTTCCCAAGCGTTCTAGGTTTGTGAGTAGTTATGTTAGTTTGGGTTAGTGGCATTTTATTCCATTCAGATTAGTTGTAACAGCATGCATTGGTATTCCCATCAAACAAACACCCAGATATTAACACCATTGAACATGGGGCATATCGATATCACATGCATTATTTGAACAGAAATACACAGTCAAACAACATGCAGGGTTGATTATTGGCAACAGGCCATCAAATTTGCAGGTATGAACAGGGCACATGCACAAACAGGCATGCATATATTTTTGAAACGGACAAATGTCCATGATTAATGAAATGATCACATACCATTATTTAGTGGGTGTTGTTATATGGAATTATAGGGTTGGGTGGAGATAGACAGAGATGACACATTCTTATGTTACACATTGATTTACATTTGTAATAGGTACACAATTAAGTTGAGGCTGATGTTTCAAATAATCTTTATTTGACTGTCATGCTACACCTGTTACAAATACATCACTATCCTACTTATTTTGAATCTGATCAGATACATCATCCTGCTACACTTTGATGACAGGACAGGGGACAACTATGGCTGTTTAGTCTGTCAGATAATCATTCATTCTATCTGCAAATTGTATACTGTGATCACCATACAGACTTTGGCCTACACATTCCAGATTCTGACACACTGAAATCAGTTTGGGATATTAAGATGTACTTCCCACATGCATTTAGTTCTGTAGAAACACACTGAGGCTACTATATTCTGGGGTTATTACTACTTTATTTATTCATACATGACCCTTTCTGTCACTCTCACACATCCTGCAACTTCACAGTTCAGGTTGGTACTTCTAGGCTTTGTTCACATGTTAGACTGGTGGTGATTCAAACACTTTCCAACAGCCTCACTTCTGTCATGATTCAGCATTTCAACAGGGGATATATCTCACATATGACTACCTCAGATTCTAAAGCTGTACTCATGGGACTACTGCAGGTTACATTTAATTCATGGTGGGACATCTGTATTACAGCACTGTTTAATTCTATCAATTATATTTCCAGTTACACTTGCATACTGATGAACTTGTTGCAGCCATACCTGCAGACTTACAATTCCTGCTTGCACATTATATTACTTTTAATCAATACACTGCAGTGTTCTGATACATGCTACAGTACAATATTTATTTACAAGTAATGGGTGGGGTTACTAACCTGCATGGTGGCGCAGCTGCCCCAGCCTACGGCGATACATCTCGCGGTTCGCAGAGTGGACACCTGCAGCTGTAATACGAAAGAAGTAATATTGGACTACACATCTCCATGGTATCAGCCAGTTGAAATCCTTACATACATAAGCAAAATGTAACTTACTCAGTAGTGGGGCGTTGGGCATATCCCGGGCCTCCTGGATCCATTCGGACAACTGGTCTTCCTTGCGTCGCTTCAGGTCTGCATGGTGGTGACGGACCTGCTCACCAGTGCGTGGAATGCCAGTAGCACTGGTCAGATCACGAGCCAACTGGTCCCATGCCTCTGCCCTATACGCTCCCCATGAGACCTGGCCCTGCATGAGTTGGGCCTCGTGATGATGGACAAGGAGCCAGACCATGTATCTGGACTCCGCAATGCCCCAACGCTGTGCTCGAAAGCAACGTCCCTCACCTACTCCACTCATTCTGACTGCAGGTCTGTTCTACAATCGTTTCTGCTGTGTATTCCCGTCTATGGGGCTTATATATGCTGCTTTTCCCGCACATTTCTCTGATTGGCCATTTTGCAATTGTATCTACTTCACTGAAAATGCTTTATCATGCTCCATTCTGGATTTTATCCCATATATATGCTATTTCTGCATTTCTAGGTATTGCTGTCATGGCTTAGTGGTTTAGTACCTTGACTCTAATACATGGTATCCTGGGTTCGAATCTGACAACTGATTTTTGATTTTCCTGACAGATATGAGTTGAGACCTGTCAATCAAACATGCCAAAAGCACTTTTAAGCACTTAAAAGCAGGTCTGCGCTTGTTTGCGCGGAGGTAACGCATGCGCACTGGCAGTTAGCTTGTGGGAGCGGCGCGCAAACGGTGTGCGCTGGGGTAAACCTTAATTGGCTAGTGACACACATGTTCAGCTCAGCACAGCTAGTTGCAAACAGTTTCAGCCTGTTAAACCAGTGCTTAGCAACGGGCACGCAGTTTGCAGCTTTTTAAACACTACTCAGCTACGGGCAGTCTGTCTCACAGCAGCTTAGCTATGAGTACATTTCTGACTATTTTTATTCTTGTGTTACTTCAAAATATATGCTCCATTTCATTGCATTTTACAAAAGGGAATACTTTACATTTGTACAATACCGTCACGGGCGTCTTTAGTGCTTATTTAACAAAAAAAAAAGGTTGTTGTGGGGCTCGAACCCTGCCTGCCTACTCTTAGGCCAGCAACTCTACCGCTAAGCTATTACTTCTTGGCTTACTTTGCATATTTAGTTCTTATATCCTTTTCCACTGACTGCTAACTGCAATTGCGCTAGTAGCATACCTGCGCACACGAGCGCACACAGTAGCAAACATTTACGGGGTTTAAAAAAAAAAAAGGTTTTAATTTAATTTTATAACATCTCTTCACTTTATACACTGACGGTCTGTCGGGGCATGTGTTGTGTAGTGTGTTTATTCACATTTCCATGGCCTCTCTCGTGGCTGTTTATTTTCAGCCATTCTAGTCTTCCGGGGGCGTGTCCGCATGCAGGGCTTAGCCTACAGACACGCCCCCTACTCTCTTACACGGACCGTGTAAGAGTTACTAGTGTGATTCAGCATGCCTCATGCACCTCATGCATATGCATGACATGCTGACATCACACCGTTTAACTGCAGCCTCCGTGTAAGAGTTATAACTCTTACACGGAGGCTTCCTGAATCTGGCCCAGTATTTTCTTATAATTTTCTTTTAACTAAATCATTGATTTTGTTCAATACACTAATTCCTGACTGTGTTAAAATAATACAGTATCCATTGTTGTCTTCTATTTTGACTATTGCTAGGAATGTTGTAACTAGAAATTGGAAGAGTGAGGCCAAACCTTCTTTTTTGGAATTTAAGAACATTGCAGCCAAAGTTTGTCAATTGGAATTGATTACCATCAAAACAAGTTCTATCAGAAGTACTTCATCTCATAACCTGTGGACTAATTTAAAAGAGTTACTAGGCAAACAGTTATTGAACATTCAAGAATAATTGATTTATATGAAGGACTTTTATATTTTTTTAAATTGTGGACACCTATGTAAATAGTTTAGTACTTGATTGTTTTTTCTTTCTCCCATATATTGTTATTTAAATTTCTATATTGCAGTTCTTTGTTATTGATTATTAACTTGTTAAAACTGAATAAAAAATGTTTTTGAAAGAAATATTGCTTGTTCATATTTGCATTAATAATTCCAAAACCATGCTACATACAAGGTATAAGAATATTTTAGTTTGAAGCATACATGATGGTAAGCACAATAGTTCTAATATTTGACCTCTGTCAATGAGTATTTGTTAGTACTGTAAGGTGATAGCTTAATTTTCTAAAGGTTCAAGCCACACCCACTGGGAGTTAAAGGTACACACTCAAAAGAGCTGTACTGGAGGGAATGCGTTAAAGGTTCTTTCCACCCTTAAGAAATGTATAGAGCTCACCTGCCAAATTGAGAAGGGCTATATATAATAACCCTGGTTTATATTTTGTCCACCCATCCAGTCATCAAGAAGAACATTAACAGCAAACAAAGTAATACTTTGCCTGACCTGTAGTGGTTACACATTTCATAGGCATTGAATACATCGTTAGGAACCTTTTCATCCAGTGAGTCTTCTTTATTTATTTGTTAGTGTAGTCTTAGGTCCCTCATAGAGGTGTTTTCAGGACCACTGGTTTTGCAAAGAAATAGGAGGTCAAATATGCTTGGGTCTTGCATGGTTTGAAAAGTGAACACAGGTCACTTAAGAGCAACCAGTAGGCTACTGAGCATAAGAGTTGTGCTAACATTGTTGGGGCCTATCCAGTTGAGGGTCATGCTTAGATTTGTACATACCCAAGGGGGCATTGCATACGTTGATGAATCAGTTAAGAGAAGAGGTAGATGACTTCTTTGGATCTTAAAAATATTCCTTAGGAAATTAACTGGGACAGATAGAAGGATTTGTTGAGTATGGTGGAAACATGACAATACATAGTACAGGTTGTGATATCCCTCCTCTGGGCCAGTGATCAAGGAGCCTTGAGCCTCAATCCTCAACACTGACACTGGTGGGGAATGTTCACTGTGTGAAAAACAGACATACACAGTATTTTCAGATGCACTCGTCAGCAGTAGTACAATTTCCCAGCACACAGAGAATGCACATTACAGTCCTGGAGCTGGGCTTTCTTTCCAGGCCCCAAATAAGACTCCCCACTGACTACTGTAGAGCTGAGTCCTTAGCCAGGTGTGCCTAGCCAAGTCCTCCACCACCCACTCTGTGAAATCAGTGCTCACAGTGTCCCTGTTCAAGGTAGCTGTCACACACACACACACTCTCTTTTGAGATTTGATTTTCACACACACACACATACACACACACACACACACACACACACACACACACACACACACACACACACACATACACACACACACACACACACACACACACACACACACACACACACACACACACACACACACACACACACACACACACACACACACACACACACATATACATCTAGGAAAGGCTGGCACAGCTTACCCATTTGCCACCTCCACCAGACTATAAGATAGATTTACTACCACCAGAACACCCAAAGCAAGCTACTTTAAGCCTCTTACCATGGTAGTCATTTACATAGTAAAATTAATACTTATCAAATGGTAGTGTTTAACCAAGCAGCAAGACGTTTAGGAATGTGGAGCCACAGTGCCATGAAATAAATCCAAATACTCTCAAATGTTAAATATTTTGAAAAAGACAAGCCACAATGAAAGGTTTAGATATATTTAATAATAAATAATAAAAAAAAACATGAACATACTGAATATCTATTTACAATAAAAAAACAGAGTTTTAGTCACAGGAAATATAAAAAATAACACAGCTGGAAAGACTGAGACAGCTACAGCAAAACAACATTTAACCAATCTCCCTAAATTTTTCTGATTGACCAAAGAATTACAGTTCCCTAGTTACTTACTAAACAAGGCAAGATGAATGTGGATGAGTGTCTTGTCAGTTCCAAAAACAGAGTATACCTCATATCTCTCACTAGTATTCAAATACAATTTCAGTGCTGGCTACAGAATTACATCACATCTGGTCACCTGATTCTGTGGTTCCCACACTACCATCTCACTAGAAATTGAGCCAGGATCTGGGACTGATCCGTTACAATACACACATAAAACATTAGCTAAGGTTTATTACAGCATCTTGAAACTGTAAAACAATTCCAACACTTCCACTCTTCCTGCAGAAACTAATAAGCTATTATCTGCCCCCCCCCCAAGGTAGCAATTAGTTCACCACTAAGTACAATAGAGCAGGATCCCAGCCCAGGATTTTCACAAACATTGCATATCTGGCTGCATTCAGACCTGTGAGAAAATCTTTATGGCCAAGTCATTTAATTTCAGGCTATTTTTCTTAAGGTTAGATGGGCTGAGCCTAACCCCTTTCCTTCCCTTCCAGTATCCTCTGTTAAAATATATGCATTACACCAGTTACAACAATACAGTCTGAAATACATGTATATTGATTTTCTGTCCAGCCGGACCCACTGCTGAGATTTTTTTAACACAAGCAGTTATACAAATTAATTTTTAACACAAGCATCTGTACAAAATATGTTTGATATTCAAATTGCATATAATTCTTTACAAAACTCCGACTACCTGTGCTGGCATATGTTACACATGCACTGCCCTACTCCCCCTGCATAGGTGGCATGACCTCACATCATCGCACACGTACTGAAAAATAACATTTCCACCTGCTTTTTCTCAGTTTTGGATCATCTCAAATTAGGATGCTATCTGAATGGGTGATGCTGAAATTTATAGCATTAAATAAATATTCTATAAAGAAATAAAAAGTGCAAGACAGATTGCTTTGCTTATCTCCTTCATTGCTACACACTCAAATGGACAGGCATCAGCAAGGATAAAACTTTATTGTTAGAGTTTAAAGAAAAAGTGAGCTAGAACTTATACACCTTCTGTAAACATTATTTCATGTAATATTTTAAGAAATTACTTTGCAACATCTTTGACAGCCATAGAACATGAGCATTTTATTACTTAACTCAGAGTCAAAGTAAAGTGAAAGAAGGAAGGAAGCAAACTGCCACAAGAAAGTCTTTTGCCTTCATTTTTGTTGTTGCACAGTGGGAGAGCCCACAGCAGTCTCTAGAATAGGAATCCTTTGGTCTGTCACTGGGGTATATGACTACTTTTCTTTCCACTTTTGAGCATTTTTTGTTAGCTTTTAGTCTGATAGAAAGACTTGCTTCAGTGACTTTACCATCAGCAGGATGCCAATCAAAAAGGTCACTAAGGAGATTTTGGATTCACATTGTTCACCTTGTTCAGACTGTTGTTCACCTTGTTCAGACTGTTGGCTGTTGTGGAGTCCAGTAGGGAAAGGAGAAGCCTTGGCTGCATTATCAGACATCTTCTCATTTAACCCCCACCACACTTGGAAACCACTGACATTTCAATTTTTTTGTTACACAGATCACCTGACATAGTTCTCTGTAATCAGAAGTAATTGGATTTTGGGACATCTGTTTTATATATATATATATATATATATATATATATATATATATAAACATGAAAGAGGATAAAATGGGCTTAAATTCTTAAGGATGTTTGAAGGAACTGTGGGTTGTTTTTGTGAAGATCACCCAGGAGATGAACAGGAATAGGTACAAGAGTCTAGCAGAAATTGTTTTAATTTATCTTTGAAAGTGAGAATGTTATTTCAGAGTCTTACTGAAAGGGGGCTAGAATTTCAGTTCAGGCATTTATGTTTGTCTATTGTGTTGTGAATTACAATTAAATGTGAGTAGGTAAGGTTGGGAGGAACTTCCAAATAGTTTAGGTATTTAAGGGCCGTGAAGCGGTGGAACATTATGAAGATGGCTGGCAGCAAACCTTGTTATCTTATAGCAATGTTCTAGTTTAGCTTTTTGAATGGTCTAAAGATTTATCAAATACCAGAAGTGTAGAGACATGGGGGGAGCTGATAGCTAGAGGATACAGCTTTGTTCTACTCTCTCATACATAGTGTATAACTCTATAAAGTGAACCAAGCTTTTGATGTGTTTTTGAAGACAAGTTGAATATGTAAGTCAAATTAAAAGTTGTTGCGTACATAACACCTAGTAGTTATATTTGGTTACTATGTGAATTTTTGTAGTTTTTAATAAAGTGATTGAAAAGCTTTTTTTATCTTGTGTGTGTGTGTGATTTAAGAGGGAATAGGATTAGTTGCTTATTTATTTATTCATTTGTTTGGCTTTTTTTGGAGGGGGTCAGTAGAAGCTGAGAGTTTTTGTTATTGATTTTTTAATAACAATCATTTGAACAACAAATTATGATAAAACTATGTACAAATTTTACAAAGGCTTCAAGCAGTGTATAAGGAAAAAAAAGAAGGAAAATAGCGTATATAGTTTTCTATCCAAATTTCAATAAATGTAAAAGATTCTTGGATAATGTGTTGAAGTTGGGACAAATTTTGGGCAGGACATATGAGAGTGAAGTTGTCTGTGTTTTGGATTAGGGTAACATGTTTGAAAGCAGAACATTGGTCATTTTTGAAAAGTGGAGGGCCTATATGGAATGATGTAGTACAACTATACAGAGGAAAGATGAGTGTTCAGTTGCCCACTTTACAGATTGGAATACATTAAAGAGATAGCTGTGGAACCAGTGAAGTGTCAAAAGAGTCTGTTAAGTTTAGGACAGAAGGGATACCATGTTGCTGGCATTTCAATTTGGTTAATGGTACTGGTGAAACTAATTAGGGCAGTGGTTGTGTTATAGTTAGGGCAAAAGCCATGTTTAGTTGGTAAGAAAGGTTAGTAGTCATGAAGATATTGGAGAAGTTGAGTATGGATACAATTTACTAAAATTTATTCAGTGGATAAAGTTTCTGCCTTTATGTAGTGGGGATTTTTTTAAAGTGATAAAACATAGGACACTCTGAGAGATCTGTTTATTAGTATGAATACTGGATAAATAAAACTCATTGCTGCTATTTTGAAATTTGTTGGTAGAAGGTTGTGTGGTTAAAATGTTGCATTTTGTCTTTGGAGGTATTTTTGATAGCGGATTTTGGGACACATTTTACTGATGGAGTGGAAGTATTGCAATAGATTGCTAATGGTTTTGAGGGTTATTTGAAATATTGTTTTTAATTAGTACAGTAATGGTCTGAATAAACACTGAATTGAACTGAGAGGTGGTTCTTGCAGGAAAATCATTTGAGGAGGGATTGTTCTGGTATGTACAATATGGGTGCTCTAGGCTCATGAGTAAACACTGTGGATGTTGAAAGGAGGAAGTTTGATTGTGGAAGGTAAGTGTGTGTTTTTGATGTTAATGCTAAAAGTTTCAGATATACTGAATGTTTCAGCATTAGGAAATTGGAGTGTTTTATGCCTGTTTGAAGGTTATATTTAGATTAAAGGCTAGGGAAGATGATACATTTAGTATTGTCCATGTGTTGTGCTGAATGTGGAATCTGAGTATCTGAGTGTGTTGTGTAGTTGTAGTGTTATTGAAAGGGTTTTGCTAAGGTAATGTATATGGTTGGTATTAGGAGCAGGTCTATGATTAGAGTTAGCAGACACTTAGTAGGAGATATAGCTTCCTTGCTTATTTTTACTAATCCATGTTAACCCTATCTCTAATCTTGCCCTAGACCCTGTTCCAACCCTAAACATTACCCTAGAAAACCCCTTTCTGAATGACTACTGCTGCCACACAAAATCCATGGTAGGGTATGGGTTAATAGATTACAAAAGGAGAATGTTAACTTTCCTTTTGTGATCTTTTCTGTTTTCAGTGTTTTTGTTTTATTATTGAGTTCAAGTTGTCATCCAAAGGACAACACACTCAGGAGTGCAGCACCTCCGTTATACTTTATTGCAGTGTCAGTAATCAGTCTACCTGATGTGAGAATAGAACCAACAGTTTTCTACACCTAAGGTGAGTGCTACCTTTTACACCACTGACACATCAGGTGAGTAGAGAATAAATTAAAATAAAATAAAGAGTTATGCCTGTCATGGTATCATATTATGGTCAAGTATGGTAACACCTCTCTGACTGTTAGATACTATGGCCAGTATTCATAGTCTGAGGCTTTGCAAATGGCTTATGGTTATCTGCGAACAGCAACGTTACACGGATATGTGAATAACATCAGCAAGTCATTTGTGATGAATATGGAAAAGCAAAGTCTTTTTTGAAAACATCCTCACTTCTCACAAAAGAGTAAATTATGTAAAGTTTGACATTAAGAAGTTGCAAATTACATCACTAAAGAATGAAGGTTCATGCTACTTTTTTTTAAATATCATGGGCAAGCATAGTTAAGTGCAGTCACATTTAAAATGTTTAAGGGCAGCTGTGAACTGCATAGTGCTTATAAACTGTTTTTTTTAAAGTAAAGGTGTTTATAATGTTTTATATAGGAGTATCCATTTCTGGACACCCTGATTGCTTCATTAAAGACTAGAAAGGGAGAGATAGGAAAGATTGAAAATGGGGACACAAAGAGGAGAAGCACACAAGAGAAACACCAAGAGGTTGCGCTGGAGGAAGTGGGAGAAAATGGGTACTGTGTATATTTTTTTGGTGAATAGACTGCCCCATTTTATTTATTTATTTATTTATTTATTTATTTATTTTTTATATGAGAAGGTAGTGCCAGTGGGAACTAGGTAAGAGGGTGTAAGGAGAAAGTATAAGGGAAGAAGGGCTGAGGAAGTGCCAGCTGGAGTCCCGGTCCACAGAGCCTCAAACATGTCCCCTACCAGATAGTGTTGCAGGGGAGGACCTTAATGTTATCAGGATAGGGTCCTGTGATGGTGTGGTGGATGGCTGCTGTCCAATGCCTCCTCCAGTATACCTTTGACCCAGCTCCAAAGCCCCCTTTTGGTGAGGGTTACCACAGTATCTGCAGGACCAGTGCCTCCATCCTGACCCTATGTGGATGTTCACAGAAGTGGCAATGGGTGATCTTTTCCTAGCCCGGGAGGTACATACCCAGCTTGCTTCTGAGGAATTTGACCCTGTAAAAAAGGAAAATAAATAGCAGTGAAACAAAATGATAAAGGAGAAAGAAATAAAAATTTCAAAATAAAAAGAGAGAGAAAAAATGGACAGGGAGAGACTAAACAGAACATGTGGAATAAATCTAAGCATTATGTTTATATGCAATTTCACATACAATTGAAATATTATAGTAAAATCTTTTTTGAAGTGTGAACTTGTGGACATAAAGTGCTTATGCATACAATGGGAGCATTCATTTGAGAAGTGCTATGTACTTGGGAAGAATGATATAAATAGTGCCTGTGCATACTTCAGATGAATTCATGTGACAAGTGCTTGTGGCTTCTTGAAAGGGAGTGTGTATCTCTCAAGTTATGCACATACAGTAAATTTAATGCATTTCTTTCATCTGCAAAGCTGTAAAATTATTTCCCTTATGACCTATACAGAAAAAGTTGCAAAAAGAGTACAGCTGTTGTATGGGACATATTTATCTTTTTTTTTTTTTTTTTTGCAGTAATATAATGATTTTAAATCCTTTATTATACTTCTTATACATATTATAAACTATAAAGACAGAATTCTCTTGGACTTCAGTTATACTTAACCAGAAGATTCAACCAGCCTTTCTAATCTTTGTTGTTGCTGGCGTCTGTGATCTATTTCTTTTTTGGCTGTAATTAGAAGAAAGAAGACACTTCTTGTTTACCTGTATTTGCACTTCTTACATAGATATGTATATATTCCTGTCTAAGTAGCAACTTTTTTTATTTTCTCTTATATCTGTATGTTTGTTCTTCTTCTTTTGGCTTTTCCTGGTTAGGGGTCGCCATAGTGGAACTCCGGTCCGCTAATGATTGGCAGTAGATTTTTACGGTGCCGAGGTGCCAGCCCAACTCCCAACCTTCAACGAAGGCATGCCCATTCACGTATGCCTTTCGAATGCCACTTGACCATGGGGAGGACATGCAGACTCCACACAGAAGGCGCTCCAGCCGAGAATTGAACGGGAGAACCTCTTACTGTGAGGCGACAATGCTACCGCTGCACCACCGCGGCATATATCTGTTTAGCTGTATGAATTTGTATAATGTTGTGCCAGTACTCCCTGTCATGCAAGAAAAAAATAAATGCATGACATGTATGTAAAATGCTGCTTTCAAAATTCTATGTTACACATGTAACACTGTGTTCAGTTATAACTTATTCACAATCACAGAAATATAGCAGTTCATGGAAATTTGCATTTCCTTTGCTGTACAAATGTGTGTGACTTGATAGGTAATGAAGAAGTAAAAACAAGATTTTTCAGTAAAGTTTGTGCTGGTCATTCACTTGGCAAAGTGACCCCCCAACCCCCCTCCTCCAAGCTCCACTTTAACTAGGGTGTGATGTCTCAGAGTTCAACCATGTTGTATATGAAGGTAAACATACTTCTGAACAAACTGTGTTAAGCAACTGTATTAATTATATGTCTGTATCCTACACAAAACTGGCTTCATGCAAGGTAACTATTAAGTCATTTTATGCAATAGTAATACATTTCAATGTGCAATTTTAATTTTAATAAAAAACAAATGGCTAAAACACAAAATTACTTTATTACATAACAATCCAACTGGTAAGCACTTTCATTCCCTTCATGGAACTTCTTCAGACCAAGTTGTATAATGAACAAACTTATTTAAATACTTAACAATAACATGCGACAAAAAGTACTTAATGTCTTAACCCTTTCCTTCTAAGAACAACTTTAAAATTTTCCCTATCATTTAAACCAGGGTATACACATGCATTCAGCCTAATTTGCCAGCAATATTCTTTCCAATCCAGTTCATCTCCTGCATCAAACCTATGATCAAAACCATTAACTTAATCAATTATTACAAATTAGAAGCATGCCTTATTTTTTTCTAACAAATGCTTTTGCTTAACATGTTTTGCCAGGGCATTGCTTACATCAGTCTTGTCTACTGCTCTTATATGTTCATTCACTCACATGTAGAATTATCTAATGGTTCTTCCTATATAAAATGGGGGGCATAATTCACACAGAGCCATGTATAGCACATATTTGGACCTGCAATTATACAAATTATTCAACCTAATTTCAAAGCTTCGTACTGTCACTACAAAATTCTTAACTTCTTTCATATACTGATATAACTTACAACTGTTACATCTTTTCATCACCACTTCCAAAACATCAGGCATACTTGAGCATAAATTCCTTTTCTTAAGTCTTTTAAAGTCTTTCCTCTCTTAGAGGCAAAGACAGGGTCACCCCTATAACATTTTTAATTTCTTGAAAATTCATTAAGAATCTCCAATTATTCTTGATTATTCCTTTGGTTTTACTTTCATCTACTGAATTGTCTAAAATACATGCTAAAGAAAAGTCCTTTTCATTTTCTTTTGACTTACTATTTACATTTGCTACTTTATGTTCCCTTACATTTTTTACTTCCATCCAGGAATTATTAATGATGTCATTGGGGTACCCTCTTTCTTGAAATTTTCTTTTGGATTCTTCACACTCTTTTTCAAAAAATACTGCCTCATCTGTTTATTCTAGTGAATTGCTCCTTCACAATCCCCGGGATTCATGAACCTTGCGCCAGGCGCCCGCATAGCGTCGGCGTTATAAAGCCAAATATGGCCACCGAGTGATTCAGGTATGAACCAATCCCACGTGCACTACCGGCGTGCGCCGGACCTGCGCCACCCCCGGCGTAGGTATGCTAAACACACTGTGTGCGGTATTGCACCATGCAAATGAAGGCAAATAGCGATCCACGAAGTGGCGCAGGCGTAGCGTAAGGGCACGGCAATGTAAACCAAAAAAAAACGGTTTACATTTACCCAAACATGACCAAGGGGTAACGGAAGGCTGTCAACGTCAGGTATCATACAGGTGCAATATGCCAATGGCGAAAGGCACCGAGAATGTCCAAAGAAAACATGCACAAAATGTAAATAATGACATAAATGGTATGTACGCAGAAACCACAGCAGAACCCCCAGACATGTGCACAGATGGTGCAAAACAATGAAATAATATGACAATGTCCTAAAAGAGCAGTATAATACACATCAGCTGCACAGCCACCACACACCATAGTATGTATGGAAAGCCTCAACCCCAGCGCAAGGGTTGTCAACGAGTGGCGGCAGTGTTCGGCGCCATAACCATGTATTAGCAGTCAATGCCATGCAAATGAGGCAGATAATAGTGAATCGCAAAACCGCCGCTGGTGTAAAGCTGGAGCAAACGGCGCAGCGGTATTACACTGAAGAGTGGCCTACACGGAATACATGTCAATCGCAGAAGGGTGTGCCACTGTAGGAGGAAGCACATTGGAGGCCAGCAAACATGGGCTGTACAATGCACATCACAGCAGCAGGACCGGCGTGTGAGGAGATAGATGCGCTGAGAGTACATAATGCGTGCACAGATGCATGTGCACGAGGATGACTACGTTCCCCAACTCATTCCTGGAACGGCCTCCACGTCAACAACCACGGATATAGGAAGGTAATGCGGAGAATATGAGGAAATGCGGAAGCAGTGTAATTGGAGCCGTAATGAGCAATCAACACCAATCAATCCAGGAAGGGCAAACGGCGGCAGCAGACAACTCTGCATGCAGACTCCCGCAAAACAGGAAAGGGGAGGCATAGGAATGCAAAGATAGTAGGGGATGTAGCAGAAATGCAAAGAGCAAAGAACCGAAATAGCACAGCCAAGTACAGAGGTAGCATAACGGCGGCGGCAGACAAAATGCATCATATGCCATGTGCCTGCAGGATGCACTGCAGGCAATAGTAGGTGCAACGTGCAGAAACAGTAAGGTAAGATGCAAAGCTAAGCCAATGCAGGCAAGTGTAATGTAACACTAAAGGCAATAGCGTTGCAGTTGCAACGGTAAAACACGGAAGATAATCCACAGATACGGCCGCACAGACACACCCAATGACATCACCGGGTATACAGCACAACAGTATAAAGTGTGAATGCACACAACACACAGCGCGATTTCCCAAACGCCGCACCGTAGGGTGTAAACACACAGGGAACTTTTAATATGTATATGTTGGGTGCCGCTGTGGCCGTGATGCATCGGTATGTGTCAGAGACAGACGGAGTTGCGGAGGAGGGTGCCGACAACCACCGTGAGGCCTCAGAGGAGAAGGAGAGTGTTCAGACCAAGGGTGACCTACCAGGGGCTGCAAGACCTGGAGATAGTAGAGCGCTACAGGGTGGACAGGGACACGTTACAGCAAATAGTGGAGCTGTGCCGGCCATGCCTGAGAACAAGAGACAACAGAGGGGAGCCCATCCCAGTGGACACAAAGGTATGTGTGAGCTTGCAAATACTGGCTACAGGTACCTTTCAAAGGCCAACCGGGGATATAATGGGCATCTCACAGGCATCAGCATCCAGGGTACTACACCAGTTCCTGGATGCCATGTTACGACATGCCCATGAGTATATAAACTTCCCCAGATCTCAGGAGGAGTTGGCTAGCAATATGCGCCACTTCCACCATGTGGCACAATACCCGGAGGTACTGGGTGCGATAGACTGTACGCACATAGAAATCAAGTCACCACCCGGGGAGCAGGGTAGACGCTACATAAACCGCAAGGGATACCCTCCATCAATTGCCAGGTCGTGTGCAATGCGCAGGGCATTATCATGGATGTGTGTGCTGGCAGCCCTGGAAGCTACCACGACTCCCATATCTGGCATGCCTCACAGCTGTATCAGGTATTCGCCAGGGGGGACATCACACAAGGTCACCTTGTGGGGGATGCTGGCTATGCACTGGAGCCGTGGATGATGACACCCATCAGAAATGCACACACACACATGCAAGAACGCTATAATGAGGCACACGCACAAACCAGAATAATCATAGAGCGTGTGTTTGGGATGTTGAAATCACGGTTCCGGTGCTTGGATACATCCGGTGGAGCCTTGCAGTACTCTCCAGGCACATGTGCCCACATATTCATAGTATGTTGTATGCTACACAATATGATTCTGCGGAAACAGCTGCTGCAGGGACATAATGGTGTAGGGCCACCAAGCCCGCCACAACTGCCAAGGCAAGCACAGGCACAGGGCGTTCAGTGCCATGAACACACTGTGCCAGCCCCAGTAGGTAGACGGAGGCGTACCCAATATGCCTATGCCTTGGCAAAGAGGGAACGTATAGCACATACTCTGACAGCATAGGCCCCATGGACTGACACCTCCCTACCTGCACACACAGTGAAATGGACGCCACACAAACATGTCCGCCCGTAATGTGTACCGTATGGGCGGATGTGTGACTCCAACATAGGCACCACCCAAACACTGCACACCCAATAGCCAGCGGAGCATGGAACGCCAACACCTCAACCGCACGCCGGTCCTACAGCAGACGGCGTAGCCGTATGCTGCCACTTTCTGCGCAAGTCGACCACATATGTACTTATGTGCATACACAGATACGGAGATAGATATCATCACACACGCAGAAATATATGTACACATACACAGATATAAAGTACAACAGGTAAATATGGAATCCCAGGGATGCAAGTTTACAGAGAAGTAAGACGCGAAATCTCCACATAGTAAACATAGTGAACGACAACCCGATCATCCGGGAGGGTGGGCAGAGCAGGGAACGCCAGCCATGGAAATGTCAACCTGCATCAATGCATATCCGCGGGTCGGGATGATCGCCAGGCCACGGTACAGTAACAGGACATGTGCGTGTCATATTCATAGGATATGAGTGCGGAGGTACACACCGCCGCCGGCGATGTGGTAAACGTAGGTACTGTGTGCAACCGTCGGTGCGAAAGCGGCTATATGTGTATGTGTGAGGTGAGGTTGTCGTGTGTTCCGCTGTGTGTGTGTAATGTGTGCCACTGTAAAATGTGTATGTAGGTGACATGTCACAGGCGGAGTGGAATAACATGCATAGGCATACAGTACAGGAACCACAGGCATATGTACAGCAGTACCCACAAAGTACTACTGAGAGCTCCTCAGTGGCTAGGCGCGTGGCGACGTAAAACGATGCAAAGCGGAAATGTCCCAGAATGTACCACAGGACCATAGCCAACAGGAGATGCAAAGGATGCATGTACAAACCATGCCCGTATGTATGGCGGCCATATGGTAGACTCAACACGATACGTCGGCAACGTTACACAGCATCAGGCATGTACGGCGAAAATACGCATGTGCTATCCCGGCACCGATCGTGGCCACGTACCATCCCGTAAATACCGCTGTGTGTTCCACGACTGTTAATTAAGCAAGCGCCACACGAATAGGAGGCAACCGGTAGCATACAGGCCATCCCAAGTACAGGACCACAATCACCGTAACTACCCATGACAAAATGCCAATGGATAGTAGGCACGCATTTAACATCCGCAGATATATAACCGATGTGAAGGAGGAATACATGCAGGAAGCACACATGCAGGCGAAACCGACACCACACGACATCAACAAAACAAACACTCCCAGAACAACAGACAGGTAACCTGCAGCTCCCCAAGCAGGGATGGAGCACACACACAAGCATACCGTGTATGTATTAATGCAAGGCCCACACCCCGTACTGCCACCCACATCCGCAGATATACCCCATCGCACATATCAAAGGGATACCAGCCGAAACCGTAGCAAAAACATACAGGCAGTCAATGACAGCGGCATACCCGCAACAACCCGCGTGGGAAACACTAGCAGCAGCTGATGCATCTCTGCATCCGTTGTGTACAGGAATATAACAGCTATGTTACACATCCGAATGCACAATGCCATCGACAGACGCCGCCAGGACACGGACACCCACATGTCGAACAAAATACCATACCCAACACACACAATCCACGGCTAACACCACAGCGAAATGTACCTGACACCACACATAGCGGATGCAGTCACACAAACATGATACAATACATAGCATCCCCACGAAGGTAGTTCAAATACCAACGCCCACACGAGGAATGAACCATGGCCTACTACCGACGCCAGTAACGCATTTAATAGAGGGGGTGCACCGCTGATATGCGCATAACTACACACCGATGAACAGCTATTGGCGTGATGAACCCACATGCCTCAGGTGATGACGGATATAAGGGAGACTCCACGGATATTCAAACTGTATGTTCATACCGAAGAAATACTGAAGTCAACACTAACGTGTATTAAGCAAGTATCGAGGAATACGGAACAAAAGACCCGAAAGGTATGTCGAACCCACGTGATGTACTGGTGTCTAAAGCATGATAATGATGACTTAATCTGCACTGTATGTGAACGGTGTGTGTAGGTAAAGATACCTGTCCATCAGGCATACAGTGGTAAAAGGTGGTTATGTAGTGCTAAGTCGCTGAGTATACCAACGACTGTGGACAACGTGTGCACAGCAGTGGGACAACATGTACACAGCCGGGATAACTCAAGGTCCGCCATAGGGATTTCAAACACAGAACAATGCCACCACCCACGCTGATGCTGGCAGTGGATATTCAACAATGAAGTGCCACAGCAGGGGATAGGACATGTATGTATAGTGTCACAGCACACATGTGTATGGGCATATACCGTAGATGTCATACGGAATGTGCGCACGACGTGCACGTATGCCACGCAGTAGGGGTGACTATGTCAAGTATGTGTAATGCAAAGCTGTCATGATGGATACGCTCAGAAATTATAGACAGTATCACAGGCATAGCATGCATGATGGAGGGATGGCCTAATGTTATGTACATGAACAGGATATGTATGGCCTGCACATATGGGACAGAGTAGTAGCAGAATAGGTACCGAAATGGAGGGAACAGCAAGTAACCATGTCCAAACGTTCTGTAGCAGGTGCAATGTGTGCAACAATGACGTCCGGCAGGGCGTGTGTAAACACATGTGCAATGTACACAGTAGTGTCACCCCCCCCATGGTAGTGTCCACTGAACAGCAGAGGTGGATGTCAACTGTATGTTTATACAGTACTTCCGCTGTGGTGGTACCATGGGTCTGTGTCACCCTACCAGCAAGGGAACTATCACATGACCAGTGACACAGTGTGTCCCTGTGGGATGTGCACAGGACCTATGTCCCACAGCATGGTGTGTGTCCAGTCTGCGGAGGTCACACAGACGCCCAGGCTGAGCAATGTGGTATGTATGCACACATGCAGGAGTGCTCCATTCACCCTGCCCACTGCAAACGCCATGTAGGAGTACTACATGCATCAGTAATGTGGAGAACATGGCCCATGGCATAGTAGATGACACCCCTGTGTAAGTGGTACGCAGGTGAGTACTGATATGTTTCATGACTGTCATTTGCATATGTAAACTGTCTGAGCCGGGTAGACATCACGGCATGACTATACTGTGACATGTAAAGTTGTATCCGTTAAGGTACACCACACATGTGTTATTGTAACACTGCCCGCGTGTACATGTGTGTATGGCACAGGTACAAGGGCACACAATGTACCAGCAAGACATACAGTCCAGAAATGTGTGGCCCTGCACATGTGTACCCACGCCACAGTGGAATATGGCAACCACAGCACCATGTGGGGCATGTGTGTGTACAGCAAACATGTACAATGTGATATGCATGTATAGGGACAGTATCCATGTGATACACAGTGCATGACTGTCACTATGCAAAGGTGATGTGTATGCACTATGTGTGATGTAACTGACGAATGACATCTACATGATATAACTGCCACACCGACACCTGTATGGTTGTTAGCAGTATGAGTAGGTTGAGATAGAATGCTGCCAGGTATGTAGATGTGGTATATGTAGGCATGGACAGTACTCTGTGACAGCATGTAGTGTATGTAAGCAAATAGTGAGCATGAGGGGCCACATGACTGAGGACTGTGCAATGTCACATGTACCTGACATGTTGTAGGTAGCATGATATGCCTGCACCACTGTGTGACTTGTACAGGAGTCACATGGCGTAACATCCTGAGACATAGGGTACGATGTGATGCTGGATGCGTACATTGGCAATACCAGAATGTGTAATGGCGCTGAAGGGCAAAGAGGGGATAATGTCTGATTTGTTACCCTCTGTACCACACCAACCACCCATGCAATGGTATGACAGGTGGCCAGCATGTGGATGTGGTGCGGTGGTGCACAGAAGCCCAACAAGGGTGCCAGTAAAGGCATGGAGGTTGTCAATGAGTGTGTGAAGCATGTATGTGAGGATGTGGCCCAGTGCCATACTGAATGGCCCAGTCATGGGTGTACAAATGCAGCCCCATATGTGCAATGCAGTACCACCCATGTGTAGTGTGATAGATGTGGTAGTGTAGTGGTCAGGGTACACAACGTCCATGAACGGGCTAGCAGTCAATTCAGTGTGCTGCTGCAGAGACATATAACAGCCAGGTTGGCGGGATACAACAACTACGGAGATCGGAGGTGACATTGGGACCGTGTCCTAGGACATAACGTGTGCATGGCGGTACCATGTATGTGTCCACAGGGTTAATACAATGTCCAGCCATGGATTGGAACCCTGTAGTGAGTGAGTGTATTGTTGGTAGGTACCCCATTGGCAGGCACGATGCCAGCAACATCTGTGTTGGCAATGCCTGCATGAGTGTTGTATGCTGCATTGAATGTGGATGTAACCAAACAGCAGAGACATACCACCACACTGCGTGAGGGCCCACACTGCAATGTATGGCAGTCATGTGTAGGTAGCTAGCTGTGGAGTATGTGATGCACCATGAGGACCCACCATGACTGTCAAGTGACGCACCACGCACATGTGAACATAACTACCGTGCAACAGCCTGCACATGTGCTCATACAGCACATGTGCATGGAACAGGAATACCACTGTGGCGTCTGTGAAAAGGCCAGTACCAGCATGTCTCTGTGTGGAACAGCATGGTCCCTACCAGTGCGTAAATGTAGCGGAAGTGGACTGTGATATGTGTTGGCATAGTCACGATACTGTCCATCGTGACGGGTGCCATGCCATTAACTACCTCCATCAGCGGACGCCAGTAGTACCGGCTGTAGAGCGATGTACCATGCATGCGGCGATGGTCGTGTGTCTAGGAGGTGGCTAGCAGGGCTGTGAAGCATGGATGTTCAGCAAACAGAGGGGGATGTCTGTAGGTATAGCACACAGACACATGGAGGTATGGTGCATGCCGAGGGTAGTGTAGGTATGGTATGTGTCGTAATGTGTCACCCAGCTATGCACTGCATGGCCAAGCATGTGTGGGTACATGGGAGTCCATACTAGGGAAGTGCGTGTTGCTGTCAGTACATGGCAGTAGCAACTGTCCCAGGTGCAATGTACAGTATGACAACATGGCCAGCATGTAACCTGTGGTGTACAGTGTATTCACCATCACGTGTCACAATGTGTGCAATGTGTGTAGTGGTCACGAACATGGGTATCTGAACATGGATTACCTATGATGCAATGTGTCACGGGAATATACAGTATGTGTAAATCACTGTGTGGTGTGGGAACCACCCACCCGTGTGTGTTGCAGTCCAGGTATGTGCCTGGGAGGTATGATCTGTGTACAATCTGGACTGGCAGGTGTGCTGTGTAGGGCATGGAGGCAGGTCACAGGCACCGCAGATAAATGACATGCATGCCGTACTGTGTGTGCAGTGCTTGTGTACAGCACAGTGGAGGGTGTAAGCATTGTCACACATCACTGCATGCTGTGCCTGCCTGTGACAGCCCTGCTGGAGACACACATGTGACACTGCTGCACAGGCAGCATAGCATGTGAAGATGTACATGTGGGCTGCACACCCTAGGCAGATGTCCGCAGGTCATGTGTGCCACGGTAGTGTGGTTGACCACGACTGTCAGACTGGACAAACACCACATGCCTGCATAAGTACAGTACGACCATAGTCAACATTTCCAGTGACAGAGTAGGCCAATGTACAGTATCCCTGCGCAGACCACTGGCTACTGGACACCAGGCTAGACACACACCCGGAGGGTTAATTCACCATTGAGCCATCACATGTCCCAGTCCATGTGGCCTGTACAATGTCATCACAGGGTGGTCACAATAGCAGGTGGCAAGGCAGACACGGTGTACCAGGTGATGTGTCATGCGGCATATGTTGAGTAGCACAGCCGGTCACATGTCCGCAACATACTGGTGCACGATGTATACTGTTACATGATGTGTGGAACAGCACTGTCACCCACCACAGGGCCATCTGACACAGGTGTGTTGTGACAGGCGTAACCCATGTTCGCACAGGATACACACTGCTGTTGTACGCAGCCATGCTGGTGGCTACCAGTGGTACATGCAGTGGTCATACAGACATACCGCACACAGTGTTCATGCAGGAATGTCCATTGTCGTGGACGATGTGTTGCTATGTGAAGGTAGGTGTGTGTTGTGAATGTTACACATCCAGATGACACCATCTGGCGCAGTCATGGTCGCCAACACCATCACACACATCCACAGCAGTCAGAACCCAGTCGTGAGAATGTGTGTCAGTCACCCTCGTACTGTGTGACATATGTGCACATGGCGGAACACCTCCCACTGTCATCTAGGATGGCTACATGATGGCTGGAATGTGCTGTGGAAATGTACAATGCTGGTAGCCCAATGAAGTACCTGGAATCACACACAGTACGCTATGGCAGCCATGTAAACCATGCACAACAATGACCACCCAACAGACACAAACAATGCGTTGACATGGAACATGTGCACATGACAACCCCAATGAGGTATGTTGCACATATTGATGTACAATTGTCATCTATGGCCATAGCATGGATGCAGACACACATACCCCACAGGTAGTACCACGTGATGTAGGTAGGGGGGCATTGCCCGTGTACATGTGACAGTAGCTGTACAGCCACATGTCATGCATAGCCGTCATGTAGGGGTAGCAGTGGCATGTGACCGCTGGACATGCCCGTACAATTGACCATGTCCCACAGGAGATGTGTTATGTGTGTACCACATGTGATGTGCCGACAACAAGCTGTGACATGTACGGCTGCTGGTGTACCTGTGTGACATTGTCTGTGATGGGTGCAAAGGCATATAGTATCGTATTGCATGCCCACAAGCCCCACATAGGTGCATAGCCTGAACATACAATACAAGGAGGGTGTGGGATGATAGCAACCCACAGGAGGAGATGGGTACGGGCGGCAGCCCACAACCACATGTGCGGTAACGGTGTTCACGGCCATGACACATGAGCATCTGAGAGGCTAGCGTTACAGCTGTACAGGGTTGCATGCATATATGTTCAGCAACATCCCTGTGTGTCCCACCACTGGCCCGTGGACCGATGGACACCAACCAAATGTGCAGATATGATATGTGCACAGCACATCACAGATGCCTACTGTAGAACAGGCTTACTGTGTAGACATGTGCACAGTACGTCTGCGCCAGCTGCAGTCAAACACGGTATGTGCTGAACCACACCAATAGTCCAGGCCATGCCACAGATGGACGTGCATGCATCTGTGTATGTATGGCTGTGAATGTCTCCAGCATAGCAGTATAGCTGTGTCACTGTTGTGAACAACAATATGAATGGGTTGTATGTGTGAGGGTGCGCCATATGTGTATGGTCAGATTGACGATACCAGCAGTGACCCTGCTATGTGAACATCCCTGTCCCCATACATGGATACCTATGCTGTGCCCAACACCACATTCACAGAGGGAGGGATGGCGGTGTGCAGTGCAGCAGCAGACATGGGGGTGGCAGCAGGCACTGGATGTACACATATGTGGTGCCCACATCAGTGCAGGCAACCATCCATGTGCACGAGATAGCGGTGTGTGTCCACATACAGCACTGTGTTGATCAATATCCCAGCACATAGCACCTGCCAGGGTTACAGTGTATGCATGGATGTGTGATACCTGCATGCACCAGACACACCCTCAGCAAGCAGCGCGCAGCCTACCTCGCTTGAGGCCAGTGTCCACACCATGGTGATAGACATGTTGAATGTCCATATACACATAGCAATGACATATGGAATGGACAGCCACCCTGTCAATATCGCCAACCCCAGGTGGATCACAACCCAGTGCCATGTATGTGGCATACCCTGCCATACCATGCAGCCCTGCCCAGCAAGGCTGCATGAGCTATCACAGTCCTACATGGTGCAATGGACAAAAGGCACTCTCACTATCAACCATACACAGCAGTAATGTGGCGGTGATGCACCCTGTGGTGTTCCAGGTGCTGTGTGTTGCTCTGGACAATGTGCGTGTGTACATGCTATGCATGGCCTTTCCTGCTAATGTGTCATGGTTACACATTGTCCTATGTCTATCACATGTGCAACACAGGTGAGCTGTGGCAAGTTGTCCAACACCCGTACAGTGCTGTGTGGATGTACATGGCACAACACATGCATGTGCAGGTGTCCATGCATATGTGTACAGTGCCACTGCTGACGTTCACAATGGCTACGGACGTGATGTTTACTGACATATACACAGCGCCCAGGTGAACAGTAGCACCGACGTCACATGGGGACCCATGCCAAGTGATATGGACACAGGTGCAGCCAGGTACACATGTCCACAGCAGGCTAACATCTACATGGTGTGTGTACAGTGTGATGGGGTGGCACACAGATATGATGTGACACCCACTGCTGAATGGTGTGAAGCCAACACATCGGCTGTGTCACTGCCACGATGACTTTCACAGAATACTGTGCAGATGTTGTACATGTCATAGCAATGTATTTCCAACAGTATGTCAGCACAGCAGTGTAAATGTGACCTGCCACCATCATTATGTCTTACAGATAATGCCACGCTCCGGCTTCCGCGATTCAGCCGTCAGGAGGATGAGGTGATTATACCATACCTCCATTCAAACCACAACATCCTATTTAGTCATGTGCCACACCAGGCCCAGCAACGAGAGGAGATGTGGCAGGAGATGTGCAGGAGGGTGAACAGCCTGGGCGGATACAACCGCAATTACCAACAGATCCGCAGGCACTGCACAGACCTGATCCAGCATGCAAGACAGCGTGCCGCTGCAATCGCCAGACATCAACGTGGGACAGGTGGTGGGCCACCAACCCAGCCCCCACTCACAGCCACGGAGGAGCTCCTGGCCAGTCTGGGGACACCCACGAACAACACGCAGAAAGTCTTGCGCCCATCGTGGAGGTGGGTGTCTCCCAAACTATGAGCTCGAATCTGCCTGGTAAGTCAGTGTTGCATGTTTGTATGATAAGCGACGGGGAGTGGGTGTCATAGTACAACACATAATATAGCAACACATGCCAGGTATATGGCCACACAAGATGCATACTACAGTATGCTATGTTGTGTTACCAGACATGTGCATAGCACATGCTAACTCACAGATGCATGATGTGACATGCACAGTGCTGACTGTGGCGATAGTAATGGATAATGTGTATACCTTTGTGTCATCCCTTTACAGGTACGTCTGGCATGTCGCAAAGACAAGGGTCTGTCGCAGGTAAGTCTGTTGCTAGTCAAAGGCATGATACGGTGTATTGATATTCCCCATGTGTCCAGGCATGACATGCACACCTGTGTGTGCCCCAGTCACGGTATACAGGTTGCACCACCCGACACACACACCACCCATGTACAGTAGATACAACCGTTAGCGTAGAGTGGCATGACACCACACAACCTATTGGTGTGTTACATGCAGTCAGCTATGCATACAATGGTGTCGGTGTTCCACAATGGCTGCATGTGTAGTATGCATTGGTATGCCTCTGCAGTATGCACACAGTACCACATAGTGAGCTGTGATCTGGCCAGAGCACAGGTGTTACCAATGTGACCTATGCCCCTGCATCGGTGCACACGCCAGACATGGCACATACCATGTCCCATGCACGTGGATGTCTGTCTGCAACATTTTCACACCATGACATGACCTATGCACGACATAGCAGACATCCACACTGTCTGCATATCCGTAGGGAATGTGACACCTTAGACTAGTATGGTTGTATGTGACATGGGCCACCACAGGGCCGTGTGCACGATGTCCACCACACACAATTGTCAATGACCCAGACAGACAAGGCCATGGGCGATACCTACAGGCATGTTGCCACACAGTACATCCACAGTGGGTATTCACTGTTGCACCCTGTACACACATAGTGGGCTCATCACTGTAGTGGACCCCCTGGACATCCGATGTGATACACCAGTGACATGGAATGCCTGTCCACAGCTACTACAGGTGCCACCAATGTCCACCATATACGTGCTGCTGAGCAGCTGAACTGACTTTCAGACATGGCAATGTAATGCGCCCAGGTCACGATCGCACAGAAACATACCTGTGTCCTGCTACTGTGCAGTGGCACAGTGCCCGCACTCCACACTGTACAGCTATGTATACAGCTCACACCAACCGCACCTGCACAGACATCCCTGTTACCCATACATTGTATCTGTAGACTGTACACATAACACTGCACTGTGACAGCTGTTGTGATGTGGTGCATGTGGTGGGACACCATTGTCACATGTCCACATGATACCGCACATGTTTGCAGTGTACATGACATAGTGTCGGCAGCCATGTGTACTGTCAACTCGCCCGTGGCCACACGGTGTATCACGGTGATGCATGCAAACTACCATGAATGTGTGTACTGCATGCCTACTAAAAGACACCTGCCTGTTGTAGTGTACCCACCAGGGCAGTGTGCATACTGCCACTATGAATGTCTGGTCTGCATTCACTGGTCTGTGCTGTGGGAATGCTGCATGCCACCTGCAATATCACATGCATGATGTGTGTGTGTGTGTGTGTGTGTGTGTGTGTGTGTGTGTGTGTGTGTGTGTGTGTGTGTGTGTGCATGTCTGTATTGTAACGGACGGTATGTCTTTGTATTGACAGGTGCTGTAGGTGAGTTCCCCTCCTGCGGTCCATCTGATGCTAGTGTCCACACAGATACTAGTGGTGATGACCATGTGCATGAGGCACAGGCAGGGTCATCACAGGCAGACACTGTGCCATTGGAGAACATCACACTTACGTCCCATTCATCCCTGCACACGGTTCAGATGCCGACGCATACCCCAACACCGTTGCCCATGGATGACGGTCAGTCAGCGTCTGTTGGCACCGAGCAGGAATGTGTGGTGGCTGCAGAAGGTGTGGGTACACACGATGTTGCCAGTGTAATGACTGGTGCAGTGCCACACAGGCATGTGGCAGGTGCTGCTCGTAGGGGTGCACCGCTAGACATACACCTGCCGTACAGGGTGCAGCAGCTGGTATAACCAGACGCATGTTCCAGACTGTAATGGCGGCGCAGGCACGTGCCGAACGGCAGAACCAGGAAGGGCAGAGGCTGCAGAGGTCTGCAATCTGCTCCTTGAATGACAACATCCAGTCATTGGCGAATGCCCAACAGCATCTTGCCGATGTTCTGGATAGGAGATTGGGTGAGATGGCTGGGATCCTCGACCGAGGCATGGCCATCCGTGAGCGTGAGCTGTCCGCTGGAACACATGGTAGGGTGAGGCATAGGGCACGTGGGTGTGGGCCAGTAACACCAACAGGTGCAGGTCAGCGTGTGTGCCACCTCCCATGCCCACCCACACAGTGCTGGTAGCAGCAGCAGTGCAGCTGCTACCACACCAACCACACCAGGACACAGCAGGCCACGTGGACGTGGCCCTGACGGCCCCGCGTGGGCACGCTTCCAGCGGACATGTGACATCGGAGAGTGGACAGTCCGTCTCCACCCGGTAGTGCCCGCGGCGACCCCAGGCAGGCGCTGGTCACGCCGCCGCAGGCGGACACAGTGAGCCGTAACACCTGCACTGTACAGTCTGGGGCTGTCAAGCATACCCCGTAGGCATCACAGATGACTGAACCGTGTACACACAAACCCACACACAGCAAACACAACTGTAGGGCTCCACCACATCCACATGCAATCTACACAGTCATGCCCAGTCAATGCACAGGCCCTTACACACACACATGATGTCATCCATTGGTACAGCCCATGCCTGTGGCACACATATCACCCTGTGCATATGATGAAGTCTCTGCCGCAGAACTGTGAGCAACACCATCGGTGCACGGTTATGCAAACATATTCTGATGCACAGGGTGGACAAGATAGTGAGAGGTGTATGTGATACCTGTGTCCGCATAGTACGTGATGTGTATGTTGTGGTGTGTGTGTATGGCTGGTGACAGGTGTGTATGTGATGTGGGTTGTGCACTGACATCATGCAACAGACATACCATGTAGGGCAGGTGCAGCATTCATTGATCTGTGTACACAGTATGCGTGGTGGTTACATGTGTAGCACCATGTTGGTTCAGTTAACCCGTATGACAATGATGGTGTACTTGCATGTGCCTACTGGGAGCACTGTTATTAGTTCCCCATGTAGTGGGGTACCCACAGGCATGTCTGGCAACATCAGCATAGCACAGGTACCCGCAACCGGCATGGACCCCTACATAGGTGCACATGTACATACCAGGCTATGTGCCCTACGACATGTGTAGACCTAGCATGACTGTGTGTGGCTGCTAACACCCCTTAGGATGGGGATGCCACATGCATCAGTCCCCACTCCTCGTCCAGCACTGACACACGGATGATGCCTGGCGCATAACTATGTTCACACATCCACACATCATGATTACTCCTGGACGAAGGCAGTCAGGGCCTTTCCTTAACATGGGCTGGCACTCCTCTCCGTGTTGTAGGGGGTCTCTGGCCGTTGACCCTGTTCCCCCAGCACATCCCACTCATCTTTGTGGTGAGGTGTCTGACAGTCGCTTCTGTGCCCGTGTTTGCCTGGAGCCTAGGAGGTGGAATATGCCCATGTCACCCAGGTCGGACATGGCCGTGTATGCCAGGCACAGATCAGCACAGAGCAGATGTGCTGGGAAGGTATACAGCCGGAGTCCCCTTGGTCGTGCAGCTTGTGACACATGTCCTAGCACCATCATCCCCGCATTGTGGAACGTTTGTGGTCCTTCCGAGTGCTGCAGGTGTCAGCTTTGGTACAGGCCAGATGTGCCATCGTACGCAGTCATTGCTCTGGTGTGTGATGTGTACAGGGGTACAATGAACACCCCTGATGTGGATGCGATTCCTTCCAGACCAGGTGGCCACAGTGGAATGTCTTCACACCCACATTGCCATTGTGTGTGTTGACAGAGGTTACCGACAGGTGTGGTACCCATTTCCATGTACATGTCCACCATTTTGAATGGCTTACCACCTACATGTTACATTGGGCCAAACATGTCCTTCACACTGGGTAGGTCTGCACCTTCTCTGGCATGTAACAGCAGGCCATGGCTCTGGCACCAGTTATCCATGTCTATGACGCCCTAGGTGGATGTCTGTGTCACATGGGGTGTTGGGTATGGTGGCTGGTGTGTAGTCATCTGCATACCTTGTCTGCCACAATCCCCCTATGATTGCATGCACATTGGAAGGTCGAATGCCGTATGGCAGGGGCCCAGGACTGAGCCCTGTGGGCCTCCACTAGAGACCAGATATGAGTCTGACACGGCACCAGGAACACCAACCCTGTGTGGTGTGACCTCCAACCTTTCTGAGAGCCATCGGGTGACATATGTCCCCACATGTACGCTGGCAAGCCTTTCCATGAGTCCCATGTGGAGTGTACTCTGAATGCTCCCACCAGGTCATGGTACTGTGTGCAAACCCGCGTATCACCATCAATGGCCTTGGTGACCACTCCAGACAGGACGAGCAGGTTTGGGAGGCAGGATCCACCCTTGACTATGTTGTTGTGGGTATGTTCCAGTATTGGCTGTACACCGCTGTCTGTGTCCATGGGCACCTGTATGGACCTCACCACAGCTTTGCAGACAAGGCTTGTCAAGCTGATAGGGTGTGGCTGTCTACAGTCCAGAAGAGCACTACCCTGGCATAGTGGGACCACAGATGCCATATGCCATCCATCGGGGACATAGCCCATAGTAAGGCTAACATGACACAGTGGCCTCATGTGTGGGTCGAGGGCCTCAATGAGGATGGGTAGCACACAGCCAGGGACACCATCATTGCCCATTGGTGCTGTGTCAACCGCCATAGAGATATGAGATCACTCCAGGCCATATGAGATGTTTCGGAGGCTACACTCTGGTGGGATGGATATCTCCCCTCTTGGGGGGGGGGGTGGATGTATGCATGGAACATGTCCGCTGGTTTGTTGACAATGTCTGTGGGTGCAGTGACCGTTGTACCATTCTGGACCATTCCCAGCCATGTTCAGTCCCCAACCAAGTCCTTACCACAGTAAGGGAAGGCCCTATGGTTGTCTCATGTGCCCTCTGCAGTACCACTCCCACAAGCCGTGGATGATTGTATGTGTGGCGTATGGTGACGCCGGTATGAATGGGAGATGGTTTTCCTGGTACTGACATTGCTCTGTCATGTATTAGCTCCAACTGTTGATGTACAGCTTGTCAGTGGCTGGGGTCCACCACACCATGTGCCTACCTGTGGTGGACAAGGTCCTGATGTTATCATGTTCGCCTGGTGCAGACATGCATGGGGGTGCTCAGAGAAGGCATTCGTAAGGCGGTTGGCAGTGTGGTCTGTGTTCAACACTGGCATGGAGGACTTGTACAGTACCACACCGGTCGTATGATGTGTGTGGTTTGTTGTGGAGAGGTCATCACTGAACAGTGTTGGGTGCAGGATGTGGATGACCAGTGGATCCACTATATGGTCTGGCATCACCATTGAGGGCTGTACATCCTGTGTGGGGCATATCCTCACCATGTGTGATGGGCAGAACTGTTAGACATCCCCCCCTAGTGTGTATGGTGCATGGCTGTTTAACAGTGGCCAGGTGTGAGAACACCTGGGACCAGTGGCGTAGGGTGTTGTGCCATGGGTAATGTTCCCAGTCTATGTATGGGTGGTTGATGTCACCCAATACGGTGCTGTTGTGAGAGCATGCACACTCACCAGTGTCCTCAGGACATCTGTGCAGGTATCCTGTGTTTGGGAGTGTGGTCTGTAGCATGCAACAAACTGTAGTCCAGTCCTACCCATGGTTAATTGCACCTAGATATTCCTCGCTGCAACGGCCATGTCTGTGGCATGGCCGGGTTGTTGTTGTGTGGCTGGACACACACGACGGTCCACATTCTGCCACCCATGCCGTCGCACCATGTGTATGCATGTCTGCTCTGTGCCGAGTCTAAGTGTCTGAGCATGCCCAGTAGGCAGCTGTGTAGATAGACACACAGCACAGTGCACACCGCTACCGACTGCAGTTATACCCCGGTGCATGCCTGTATCCCTTCGCAACGGCCACGTCTGTGGCATGGCCAGGTTGCTGTTGTGTGGCTGGACACACACGACGGTCCACATTCTGCCACCCATGCCATCGCACCATGTGTATGCATGTCTGCTCTGTGCCAAGTCTAAGTGTCGAGCATGCCCAGTAGGCAGCTGTGTAGATAGACACACAGCACAGTGCACACCGCTACCGACTGCAGTTATACCCCGGTGCATGCCTGTATCCCTTCGCAACGGCCACGCCTGTGGCATGGCCAGGTTGCTGTTGTGTGGCTGGACACACGACGGTCCACATTCCGCCACCCATGCCGGCGCACCATGTGTATGCATGTCTGCTCTGTGCCGCGTCTAAGTGTCTGAGCATGCCCAGTAAGCAGCTGTGTAGATAGACACACAGTACAGTGCACACCGCGCACGACTGCGTTGATACCCCGTGAGCATGTCTGTCTCCCCTTTGCAACCGCTAGGTGGGAGGCATGGCCAGTACACCCACCGGGGGTACACACGACAGTCGTCACCGATGTCTGCTACTATGCGTGTAGCCATGGCCAATGGCATCCTGCATAGATATGGTGACCATACAGGTGACACATGTGTGGCTGTCATGCCACATTGGTTGCCTACATCCTGCACGCTGGATGCCCTCTCATAGGGTGAACTGTCATGCGGTGCATCCCGTATTCCTGTCGTGATGTACTGATCAGTAGTTACTTGGTATTGCCGACCGACTGCAGCACTAACGTGTTACTGTACGGCGACCTTGGGATGGTAACAGGCTGCGTGACTGCGCACTCTGACTTAATTCCCGATCGGGCGCATTGCCTCTGCAGATGATACCACCCACGTAAGGGTATGCCTCCTGACAGCGCTCAGTAGTAAACGGTAGCGCGTTCTGTAAATGCTTCATACTGTAGTGAGTTCATGTAGATAGGCGAGGTTCGCCCCGCCCTTCCGTGTGTGTGTGTGTGTGTGTGTGTGTGTGTGTGTGTGTGTTTCCAGCCGCCTCTGCGAATGAACATGCTTTTATTGTCTTGCGGGTGATGTCACCAGCCTAGAAGTATGCCTCTGACAGCTGTGCTCAGTAAACTCGGTAGCTGCTCTGTAAATGCTTCATACTGTACTGAGTTCATGTAGATAGGCGTAGGTTCGGCTCCCGGCCCTTCCGTGTGTGTGTGTGTGTGTGTGTGTGTGTGTGTTACCAGCTGCCTCTGCGAATGAACATGCTTTTAGACGCTTCGCAACACATACCTTGGCTATTGCCAGCTATTGTCTTGCGGGTGATGTCACCAGCCTAGAAGTATGCCTCTGACAGCGCTGTGCTCAGTAAACTCGGTAGCGCGTTCTGTAAATGCTTCATACTGTAGTGAGTTCATGTAGATAGGCGTAGGTTCGGCCCCCGGCCCTTCCGTGTGTGTGTGTGTGTGTGTGTGTGTGTGTGTGTGTGTGTGTGTTACCAGCTGCCTCTGTGAATGAACATGCTTTTAGACGCTTCGCAACACATACCTTGGCTATTGCCAGCTATTGTCTTGCGGGTGATGTCACCAGCCTAGAAGTATGCCTCTGACAGCGCTGTGCTCAGTAAACTCGGTAGCGCGTTCTGTAAATGCTTCATACTGTAGTGAGTTCATGTAGATAGGCGTAGGTTCGGCTCCCGTGTGTGTGTGTGTGTGTGTGTGTGTGTGTGTGTGTGTGTTACCAGCTGCCTCTGCGAATGAACATGCTTTTAGACGCCGCAACACATACCTTGGCTATTGCCAGCTATTGTCTTGGGTGATGTCACCAGCCTAGAAGTATGCCTCTGACAGCGCTGTGCTCAGTAAACTCGGTAGCTGCTCTGTAAATGCTTCATACTGTAGTGAGTTCATGTAGATAGGCGTAGGTTCGGCCCGCCCTTCCGTGTGTGTGTGTGTGTGTGCGTGTGTTACCAGCTGCCTCTGCGAATGAACATGCTTTTAGACGCTTCAACACATACCTTGGCTATTGCCAGCTATTGTCTTGGGTGATGTCACCAGCCCAGAAGTATGCCTCTGACAGCGCTGTGCTCAGTAAACTCGGTAGCTGCTCTGTAAATGCTTCATACTGTAGTGAGTTCATGTAGATAGGCGAGGTTCGCCCCTTCGGTGTGAGTGTGTGTGAGTGTGTGTGTGTGTTACCAGCTGCCTCTGCGAATCAACATGCTTTTAGACGCTTCGCAACATACCTTGGCTATTGCCAGCTATTGTCTTGGCGGGTGATGTCACCAGCCTAGAAGTATGCCTCTGACAGCGCTGTGCTCAGTAAACTCGGTAGCTGCTCTGTAAATGCTTCATACTGTAGTGAGTTCATGTAGATAGGCGAGGTTCGCTCCGCCCTTCCGTGTGTGTGTGTGTGTGTGTGTGTGTTACCAGCTGCCTCTGCGAATGAACATGCTTTTAGACGCTTCGCAACACATACCTTGGCTATTGCCAGCTATTGTCTTGCGGGTGATGTCACCAGCCTAGAAGTATGCCTCTGACAGCGCTGTGCTCAGTAAACTCGGTAGCTGCTCTGTAAATGCTTCATACTGTAGTGAGTTCATGTAGATAGGCGTAGGTTCGGCTCCCGGCCCTTCCGTGTGTGTGTGTGTGTGTGTGTGTGTGTGTTACCAGCTGCCTCTGCGAATGAACATGCTTTTAGACGCTTCGCAACACATACCTTGGCTATTGCCAGCTATTGTCTTGCGGGTGATGTCACCAGCCTAGAAGTATGCCTCTGACAGCGCTGTGCTCAGTAAACTCGGTAGCGCATTCTGTAAATGCTTCATACTGTAGTGAGTTCATGTAGATAGGCGTAGGTTCGTCCCGCCCTTCCGTGTGTGTGTGTGTGTGTGTGTGTGTGTGTGTTACCAGCTGCCTCTGCGAATGAACATGCTTTTAGACGCTTCGCAACACATACCTTGGCTATTGCCAGCTATTGTCTTGCGGGTGATGTCACCAGCCTAGAAGTATGCCTCTGACAGCGCTGTGCTCAGTAAACTCGGTAGCGTGTTCTGTAAATGCTTCATACTGTAGTGAGTTCATGTAGATAGGCGTAGGTTCGTCTCCCGGCCCTTCCGTGTGTGTGTGTGTGTGTGTGTGTGTGTGTTACCAGCTGCCTCTGCGAATGAACATGCTTTTAGACGCTTCGCAACACATACCTTGGCTATTGCCAGCTATTGTCTTGCGGGTGATGTCACCAGCCTAGAAGTATGCCTCTGACAGCGCTGTGCTCAGTAAACTCGGTAGCTGCTCTGTAAATGCTTCATACTGTAGTGAGTTCATGTAGATAGGCGAGGTTCGCCCCGCCCTTCCGTGTGTGTGTGTGTGTGTGTGTGTGTGTGTGTTACCAGCTGCCTCTGCGAATGAACATGCTTTTAGACGCTTCGCAACACATACCTTGGCTATTGCCAGCTATTGTCTTGCGGGTGATGTCACCAGCCTAGAAGTATGCCTCTGACAGCGCTGTGCTCAGTAAACTCGGTAGCTGCTTCTGTAAATGCTTCATACTGTAGTGAGTTCATGTAGATAGGCGAGGTTCGCCCCGCCCTTCCGTGTGTGTGTGTGTGTGTGTGTGTGTGTGTGTTACCAGCTGCCTCTGCGAATGAACATGCTTTTAGACGCTTCGCAACACATACCTTGGCTATTGCCAGCTATTGTCTTGCGGGTGATGTCACCAGCCTAGAAGTATGCCTCTGACAGCGCTGTGCTCAGTAAACTCGGTAGCTGCTCTGTAAATGCTTCATACTGTAGTGAGTTCATGTAGATAGGCGTAGGTTCGGCTCCCGGCCCTTCCGTGTGTGTGTGTGTGTGTGTGTGTGTTACCAGCTGCCTCTGCGAATGAACATGCTTTTAGACGCTTCGCAACACATACCTTGGCTATTGCCAGCTATTGTCTTGGGTGATGTCACCAGCCTAGAAGTATGCCTCTGACAGCGCTGTGCTCAGTAAACTCGGTAGCTGCTCTGTAAATGCTTCATACTGTAGTGAGTTCATGTAGATAGGCGAGGTTCGCCTCCGCCCTTCCGTGTGTGTGTGTGTGTGTGTGTGTGTTACCAGCTGCCTCTGCGAATGAACATGCTTTTAGACGCTTCGCAACACATACCTTGGCTATTGCCAGCTATTGTCTTGCGGGTGATGTCACCAGCCTAGAAGTATGCCTCTGACAGCGCTGTGCTCAGTAAACTCGGTAGCGTGTTCTGTAAATGCTTCATACTGTAGTGAGTTCATGTACATAGGCGTAGGTTCGGCTCCCAGCCCTTCCGTGTGTGTGTGTGTGTGTGTGTGTGTGTGTTACCAGCTGCCTCTGCGAATGAACATGCTTTTAGACGCCGCAACACATACCTTGGCTATTGCCAGCTATTGTCTTGCGGGTGATGTCACCAGCCTAGAAGTATGCCTCTGACAGCGCTGTGCTCAGTAAACTCGGTAGCGCATTCTGTAAATGCTTCATACTGTAGTGAGTTCATGTAGATAGGCGTAGGTTCGGCTCCCGGCCCTTCCGTGTGTGTGTGTGTGTGTGTGTGTGTTACCAGCTGCCTCTGCGAATGAACATGCTTTTAGACGCTTCGCAACACATACCTTGGCTATTGCCAGCTATTGTCTTGCGGGTGATGTCACCAGCCTAGAAGTATGCCTCTGACAGCGCTGTGCTCAGTAAACTCGGTAGCGCGTTCTGTAAATGCTTCATACTGTAGTGAGTTCATGTAGATAGGCGTAGGTTCGGCTCCTGGCCCTTCCGTGTGTGTGTGTGTGTGTGTGTGTGTTACCAGCTGCCTCTGCGAATGAACATGCTTTTAGACGCTTCGCAACACATACCTTGGCTATTGCCAGCTATTGTCTTGCGGGTGATGTCACCAGCCTAGAAGTATGCCTCTGACAGCGCTTGGCTCAGTAAACTCAGTAGCTGCTCTGTAAATGCTTCATACTGTAGTGAGTTCATGTAGATAGGCGTAGGTTCAGCTCCCGGCCCTTCCGTGTGTGTGTGTGTTTCCAGCTGCCTCTGCGGATGAACATGCTTTTAGACGCTTCAAAACACATACCTTGCCTACCAGCAGCCATTCCTGTACGGTTGTTGCCACCCACCTGTACATGTGCCTCTGCTGGTGCTGTACTCGGTGGTCCACGTAGCGCATACCATACCTGTGTTGTACGTTTGTGCGGTTGGGTATGTGGGGGTGTGGTCAATCATCATGCGTGCCACATGTGTGTGTGTGTCCAGGCTCCCAGCTGCATGGGTTCATACGGTATGGCTTTGAGGTTTACGCAGAACACCCATAACCTGGCGCCATCCTTGTGTTTGTGGATGGCAGGACGCAGCTCGTGTACTGCTTGTGTGCTTGTTCTGGTCGGCGACCTCCGTAGCGTGTTCTCCACGTGCACCCTACTATGGTGTGGTGGGGTGCTGCTGTGTACATTACACTCACGGGCCTGCCGGATGTGTCCGCCTGTATCTCTTTCTTTGTATATCTATGTACCTATGTTGTGGACGTACCGCTGCTCTACCATGGACAGCTGTCTTCCCCATGTATCGCATATTTGCACGGCTGACACATATAACTGTGGTACGTTGCATATCCACACATTGTCCATGCACCGTCCGTATTCCAGAACACCTCATAGACATCTGCTGGATTACGTGGCAGACAGCTATCCTTGCTGTCCTGACACTGTACCCATAGACGACATACACCTTGTGTGTACTTGCCTATTTATGGTGTGTGTATGTCTAACTGTGCTGTATGCATGGCCGTGTGTGTGTCCCGCTATAGCCATGTGTGCAGCTGTCGCCACTATGGGTATCCTTGTGGACCGCTGTTACATGTGCACGTCTGCACATACCTGCAGACTGTACTACCTTCCGACGGCAGCGGCCTTAGATCGGCCGCTGCCCTAGGCTGTGGGGCTACATGGCGCATGCCACCACAACACATGGTGCACCCATCTCGGTATACCTACGTGACACGCCTACTAGACAGGTGGCCCTACTAGAGCGGCGCCCTGGGCAGCCGCAGGATTGGCGATGCCTACGGCCGGCTATGGGCACATCACAAGGCATACGTCTACATTCGGTGTTTTACGACGTCTAGATTATAACACCACAGGAGGGACCTCCTCAGCTATGCTGAAGAATGCGGATGTAGATAGATTAGTAGGTGGAGGGTTGGCCACACACCAGGGCTGACCGATGGATAACTGCTGAGGCATCTTTTGAGAGGCAGGTGGAGCAAACACCTGTAACGGGAATGTAGTGTAGATACAGATGTAGGGTTAACATACATTTGTCCACTCTGTCAGTTCTGTACCGTTGTATTACAGTGATATGCTATGCATATCTTCCACATACATTGTTAGGTCTTCGATTGTTGAGGATTCGACATAGTACAATATCATACTACGGAAAAACGGAAAAACTGCAAAATCTGAAAACAAACCTGCAAGTAGTCATCGACACAAGTCTTCTTAACGTTAAACAGTTTATTAAACATGCAACGCTGTTGTTGCTTCTTCAGAAAAGCAAATTATGTTCACAATCAACAATGTGAGATTTAAGAACTCGTTAAAACTCACATTGTTGATTGTGAACATTTGTAGAATTTGCTTTTTTCTGAAGAAGTTGTGGAAGCAACGAAAACGTTGCATGTTTTAATAAACTGTTTAAACGTTAAGAAGACTTGTGTTGTGTCGAACTACGGGGACTATTCTTGCCGCAGGTTGCTGGTTTGTTTGTTTGTCATAGTACAATATTATGTAATACGTGTGTTCATAGGATGCTTTCTGAGATGTTGACATGTGTGTGTGTCGTTAGCAGTGCGTCTGTGCTTTTCATGCTGTGGCTACATGTTCATTGTTCGCATAGAAAGTGACAAATGGAAGTGTAAGGGTGGATATTTAAAGCCTGGATGCTTCCATGTTATGTGTAAGTCTCACTGGCCTACGGGTGATAGCGCATACATGTCTATGAAGAACCTTTGGATACCATATGTGACCTGTCGTGGACGAAATGTTTAAGTTGACTGTTCCATCTACCTATGTGTGACATGGTTTGTGGCCATAGGGTGCCAGCGAGTCTTTATTGTTGATTGGGTGTTTTCCATGGTCAATTGACATCAATCCTATTAATTCACTGAAGGATGTCTTTCATTGGTGGGAACGCCATAGTTTGACCATCGATGTCTTTCCCAGCTGACGATGATATTGTGCCATTGGTATGGTTCCACAGGTCACCCATCTGTTCCGCTGTATGGAAGCGTGTGATCCCCATTTATGTGCTGGCAGATTGAGTGCTGTGTACGCCGGTATCTGCCCAGCGGTCTGGCTTTGTATGGGGAGTGTCTACTGTAGTCCCTATCTGTATTTCCTGGGTTATGCCTTGCAACAGCTGTGGATTCCCCAGGTTTGCAGCTATGGGTGCCATCTTGGCCGTGACGCTTGTCCATCCATGGGAACTGCCTACTGGACACTAGTATAGGGCTGTATACATTTCACAGCTGCATTCTGCATTTTCCGTGGATGATTGGCATTATTAGTGCGGAGTAACGATATGCCATGCCCACGCCCCTCACACGGGCGGACAACGAATCATCTGCCAATCCACACCGAGACCCATTTTTGCATACCCACGATCCCATGTCTGCAACCCTCGACAGTACCCATTGCACATCCTTCATGTGTGCGGAATGGATGTGAACGCACGCGTATGGACGCAGCAACCTGGGGAGTCCTATTCATATGTCCTGCATTTCATGGACACTTGTCATCACCCTTGAACACGCTTGTGGTGCATATATCTACCTGTGCCGTAGTCACGGCTGTCACCTCTTCTGGGTCACACGATCGCAGCCTGTTGCCAACACGTAAGGAGAAATTTTTGGGTCCTACAATGGACACCGATGTGCATATGTAAAGTGTAGAACATGTTGGACTGTGTCCATTCAGCCAGTGGGTTTGACCGCCGCTGTATGTTCCCCAGTCGCGGATGTCTGTTTGCCTACCCATATTATGTAGTGCTACGGAACCCGTGTCCTTCCACAATTAACCCATATGGTGTTACTGTAGTACTGCAGGTTGGCAACTGCTTTAAGTAATCCTCAGAGGTCCCATTGTGAACTATCCGCCACTGTATTGTCATTATAACACAGCCGGTACATGTAGAACCTATTTATTCATGAAAGGATGTTATTTATGGGTGGGAACGCCATAGTTTAACCATACTATGACCTTCCTAGTTGACGTTGTTGGTGTGCCATTAATATGTGTTCCACAGGTCGCCCGTGATGTTCCGCTGGAGTGGAAGCGGTGATCCCCATATACTTGCTAGCAGCTTGGTTGCTGTGTACACCGGGATTCGCACGGCAGGATAGATTTCTATGGGGTGTGTCTACTGTTGTTTCCATCTGTATTTCCTGTGTTATGCCTTACTACAGCTGTGTGATTCCACCAGGTTTGCTATTATGGGTGCCATCTTGTCCAGTGACGCTTGTCCATCCTTGGGAAATGCCTACTGGACACTGGTGTAGGGCTGTACCCATTTCACAGCTGCATGTAGCATTCTCCGTGGATGATTGTCATTATTGGTGGGGGTAAGGCATGTTCTGTACCCACATCCTCCCACGGGCGGACAATGGATCATCTGCCAATCATATCCAACACAAATTTCTGCATACCCACGATCCCATGGCTGCAACCTTCGACAGTACCCATTGCAAATCCTCCATGTGTGCTGGAATGGGATGTGGACGCACATCTGTGGACTCGACAATCTGTGGATTTCTGTGCATATGTCCCGCATTTCATGGACAGTTGTCATCAACCTTGAACACGCTGGCGGTGCATATATGTAGCTGTGCCGTAGTCACGGCTGTAGTTCATCTTGGTCTTCCGCCGCACCGGTTGGCGCGGTAAAAGGACAAATTTTTGGGTCCTACAATGGACACAAATGTGCATATGTAAAATGTAGAACATGTTGGACTGTGTCCATCTGGCCAGTGGTTGTGACCGCTGCTGTATGTTCCCAATCGCGATGTGTGTTTGAATACACATATTATGTTGTGCTACGAAACCCATGTTCTACTACGATTAACCCAAATGGTATTGATGTAATGCTGCAGGTTGGCAACTGCTTTAAGTAATCCTCAGAAGGCCCAGTAGGACATATACGCCACTGTATTGTCAATATAAAACAGCCAGAACATGTATACCCTATTTATTCATTGAAGGATGTTCGTTATATGCAGGAACGCTAGTGTTGAAACATCGTATGACCTTCCTAGTTGAGGTTGTTAGTGTGCCATTAGTATGTGTTCCACAGGTCGCCCATTTGTTCCGCAGTATGGAAGCGAGTGATCCTCATGTTGTTGCTGGCAGATCGAGTGCTGTGTACGCCGGTATTCGCACGGCGGTCTGACTTTGTATGGGGAGTGTCTACTGTAGTCCCTATCTGTATTTCCTGTGTTATGCCTTACCGCAGCTGTGTAATTCCACCAGGTTTCCAGTTATAGGTGCCATCTTGGTCGTACACTTGTCCATCCATGGGAATTGCCTACTGGACACTGATATAGGGCTGTACACATTTCACACCTGCTTTTAGCATTATCCAGTGGATGCTTTGCATCATTAGTGGGGAGTAAGGCACGCATATACCCACAGCCCTCCCACGGGCGGACAACGGATTATCTGCCAAACAACACCGAGCCCCATCTTTGCATACCCAGGATCCCATGGCTGCAACCTCCACGGTACCCATTACACACCCGCCATGTGTGCGGACTGGGATGTGGACGACTTCTATGGACACGACAATCTGGGGATTTCTGTTCATATGTCCTGCATTTCATGGACAGTTATCATCAACCTTAAACACGCTGGTGGTGCATATGTCTAGCTGTGCCGTAGTCACGGCTGTCACTCTGTCTGGGTCGATCGCAGCTGGTCGATATTGCGAACGGAACAATTTTGGAGTCCTACAATGGACACCGATGTGCATATGTAAAGTGTAGAACGTGTTGGACTGTCACCATCTGGCCAGTGGTTTTGACTGCCGCTGTATGTTCCCCAATCGCGGATGTCTGTTTGACTACCCATATTATGTATTACTTGGCCTATCTATATCCACGTGCCAGTAAGCGGAAATACAGCAAACCTTGAGTCCTGCTCATCTTCATGAAAGACATTATTGAACATATATCGCCCAAACAGACAATGACAAAACGATACACTCCACAGTCAAAAGATACTGAGCTCTTTCACCCACTAACATGGGGCATCGTCGGAGTACGAAATACATTACATAGTCGTCCCTTATACACTTCCTTCAGAGTCAGTTTAAAGTCAATTAATCAATAAACCTGCTCATAGTTAAGTGGACAGTGCTCCAAGTCTTGATGATAACGTGACATATACAAATCAGTGCTGCATACATTACTTAATGGAAACAATAATACGACAACAATGTGTTAATATAAATACAATATTGGTCAATACAATCAGTATATTGAAACATACTTGATAATTGTTGTGAGTAAACCTTAGAATGTAGTGTGTTGATCATGATATTGTATATCAATGTGTATAATTGTAGCATTACGATTCCAAAGCATGGAATCAATATGTACAATCTAAGCATATATTTTATAATTATGAATGTAAATGTGTCACAATGTTACATATGAATATGACTGTATTATAACTATATCAATATGAAATGGAATAAACTGTAGTTGTTTACATCTTGTTTTCAAGTGACAAATCTATGTCCATGCGCCATATATACGGGCCGTCGGACTGCTGTGTGTAGATGTGTACATGTGAACCCCTCGTTTCATACCTTTCTTTGTTACTGTCTGTGGATTACCTGTGTACACACATCAATTACCATGCCATACCTTTCCACTGTACAGGTTCTGGCATGGTGTACGGCCGGTTGGCCCTTACTCTTGCTGTGTGTTACATTGACCAGTGTCTATCTGGCAATTCGCTGGCGTGTCATGTGTGACCTTCTTGCTACTTTAGGGACCTGATCCCATAATTGTGACGTGCTTCCACTGGCCATATATCTGTCTGTCGTCTGGGATCTGTGTGTAACCAGTCCTTTCAGGACACTTTCTATTGTTATTTTTTGGTTACATATATGAGTACTTTGGTATGTTGTGCTATTATTGTGTGTGGAGAATTTCTCCACGGCCTCTGCTGACACTGGACATATATCCAGCTAGCCTAGCCCGTCAACAAGTGTGAGCCAACTGAACGCAATTGCACGGGGCACCTTCTGACAAGTGGGTCGGGTTACTGATGCATAACCGTCATCAATCCATACTACTAACACATACGTTATTCTATCCACAGTCTATGTTTGTCTCATCACATAGCGTGTTTCTCACTATTTCTAACGGTACTTTACATGGCATTGCCCGATTCCATACTTTCAGAGGCTAACATTGTTGAGACATGTCTGGTTGACGTGGAGGACACATCCTTAACCTTCCCTGCTTCGAGTGGATGACACACGCACACGCACACTCGCATTTCCTAATTGTGGGTTACGCGCAGGCTCACATCTATAAAGGTATTCTGCTTACCTATGTTTACTGGAACTGTGTGGTTACGTGGTGTGTGTTAGTTGTGACTATTCCGCAACATATCTCTGATCCGTTGACGGACGGTGCAGAACGCACTTACACCTTTATACATGTAACAGTCTTTGCAGCATGGACGATTACGCACACGCTCACATGTATATGTTCTATAGTCGTAATTCAAACGGGACTGCATTCACGTTTGCCGGTTACTGTGACCAGTACACGCTATCTGTTCGGTCTCATTAATATGCATACCCATGGTACTTAGCTACAGTTACATATCCCCCACCCCCACCCCCGCACTCACGCACGCCACAGGCATCCATTCTCCTGCTGGGAAAGGTGCGGTACTACATGTTAAACATTCCTTATTCCTCTCGCCATGGCCCAGGATGCATATGTCGTGACCGCAGGGATGTTCAGATCACAGGTGCTTATATCCCCACGCATACAGGCCTTCGATTGTCAGGGTGTTCCTGTGGTGCTTTGGGTTTGGTCATGTCCGCCCAGTGCACGGAACTGCCCTGACCATACAGGAATGTTAGTTGAGTCACATGGGCACGTTTTGTCCGTGTCTATGATACCATGTCCCCCATTATTCATAACCGTAGCGCTGATTGGCCGGTGTACCCGTTGTAGATCTTGTTATACTAATTGCACACGGTCCGGTCAAACGGACCTATTTCCATTACTAACCCTCGGTATGTATAACCTGTGTCGCTATATTACATGGGTTTAACATTGCGTGACGGCTTTCACTGAGCCACAGACATGTCCGTTGCTTAGTTTGGGCCGGTTCCGCTCTGCTACACACATTTAACATGGCGGAACAGGTTGAACAGCTCAGCAACAGGGACATCGGGCTCTCTGTCGCTGTTTAGTATTGAATCGCTATGTTGACTTTGTTTCACAGAGCGAGACAGTGTCGACATTGGTAACGGACATCTCGCTGTAGTACGCCCGCACCGCTGGTGCCGTATGTCTGCGTTTGGGCGGCGGACAGGCATTATGCTGTGCCATTATGTCTGGGAATATATGGTTTCTTTCCATAGATGATATGGCATACTAGCAATGACCCGCCTGGGTGTGGGTACTGCTGTATTTACCCACGCAAGAGTGGCCTTAGGTTAAGTGGTGCCCTAGGCAGAAGGACTCCTGGTGCCACCGCCACATCACCCGCCACCCTCCTGGTCTACCTACACCAAATAAAGGCTGGAAAGGTGCCCCGAGTAGAGCAACGCCCTAGACGGCTGCCTAGTTGGCCTATGCCTAAGGCCGGCTATGTGTGGTCCCTCGGCATCGGACTCGAACGCGCCACGCCTGCCGTGGGTATGTCCAGCATTACCCACATCACGCCGTGGTTTATTGCTATGATGTTCCATGTGTACAGTGGTGCCGGTTACCATACATATGCCTTTCTCAAAAGCCGAATTCACACTTCTGAACACTACTGTGGTCTCCTTTAAGGCCCCTGAGCCAGTGGTAAACATTACTCAAACCGCTGAATCACGTACATATGCCTTCCACCAGCACCTACAGGACTGCATGGATCAGGCAATCCCATGCAAAACTGAGACTCTTTGTACCAAAGCCAAGCATCCAGTCTGGTGGACCCCAGCCATGAACAAGCTCTACAACGACAGGAGGTAGCTACTACAAGATAGAGCGGAATACTTGTAAGGTAAGACACCCTTGCTCATTATATGTGAAGAACTACAAGCTGTCATGAAATCATCCAGGGGAAATTCAACAGAGAAATTAACAAGGACTCAACAGACAATCATAAGGCCTTCTTTAGCTATGTTGGACACCTGGGAGGGCACTCCCAGATATGCTCAGACTGGGTTCAGAATGATGTGAAGATGACTGAACCTACACACATTGCCAACATACTGGCTGACAGGTTCGGTGCTAACTTCTCCCTCCCCCCACATGGAGAGATATCTATACCAGAGGATTGTAGATCCTGGAACATCTGTAACGCACAGGTGGGAAATGCTCTCTCCAAGGCAGTAAACACAGCATCCATGGGACCAGATGGTGTCCCAGCTGTGTACTCCATGAACTCAATGGGGAATTAAACCCACAGTTAGGACAGCTGTTTAATTCTAGCCTCACCTCAGGATACGCTCCAAGTAGTGGCACAAGGCGACTGTAGTCACACTTCACAAGGATGGTGCCTCCACTGACCCTGGTAATTACCATCCCATTAGCTTGACAAGCCTTATCTGCAAAGCCATGGAGAAGGATCATAATGGAACTCATAGATAAAGACATAGGGGACCTGCATACTTTGGATCCAACCCAGTTTGGCTTGGTCAAAGGCAGATCATGCCTTTTAAACGTGTTTGACTTTTTAGGATCAGTCACCAAGGCCATTGATGAGGGTAAAGCAGTCCATACAGCCTACCTCAACCTGGCAAAGGCCTTCAACAATACCCCCTCAGGTATCATTGATAAACCCGCCAGCTTGAATGTGAATACATACATCGCCAGATGGGTTGCAAACTGGCTAAGTCACAGAACCCACACGGTCATAGTTGCTGGCGCCATGTCATACTCACAGCCGGTCACAGGTGGTGTCCCACGGGGCTCAGTCCTGGGTCCACTATTTTTCAGCATCTACATTTCCAAAGTACAAGCAAACACAGGGGGGTTATGGCTGACAATGTTTGCAGATGACTGCAAACTGGGTGCCATAGTCGGACACACATCTGCCACAGACATCCTTCAGAAGGGCCTCACAGATGTGGATAACTGGTGCCAGAGACATGGCCTACAGCTAAATGCCGGAAATGCATAGTCATACCCTTCGGGAAGAACAAGGTTACCCCTAGCTACCATATAGGTGGCAATCCACTGAGCACAGAGGGAGTTACCAGGGATCTGGGGACCCGGGTTGTTGGTAACCGCTCGTTCGACATACACGCTAAGTTAACGTAGTTAGGTAGACCTTCAACATTGCCCAGCTCATCATGAAGGGATTCACATCTAGATCAGGGGAGGTCATTGTCCCCTTGTACTCATCACTCATTAGACCTATGATTGGGTACAATGCCCCGCTCAGAATGTATCTGACCCGACACCTGCAGCAGCTGGAAAGGCCCCAACAGTTCATCGACAAACAGATGCAGGGTCTCAGGAATATGTGTTATGCTGACCGACTGAAAGGATTCCAGCTCTATTCAGTCGCATACCACTTGCCCAGAGGTGACCTGTGCCTGGCATACAAGGCCATGTCGAACCCAGATTTGATGACTATGCTTCACCTAAAGAATCTAGATCCCTCAGAACCACAAGGGCAGGTGACATACACCTTGACACTGTCATTAATAGAACGTGCTGGTGGGACAGAGTCATCACCCAGACACTCACTATGCTGTGGAACAACATCCCAGTACATGTGAGGCCGAGCACCTCGCTGGCCTTGTGTTAGTATTTTGACAAGGATGTCTGAATTGATTTATTTAACTCACCTTCTAAATGAATATTTACTTTACCACATTGTGAATCTTTACATTTCATTGATATATTTTACATTAGTCATAATCATAAGGTTTATCTCTATATATTATGGTTCATTTATATTACTAGGTGTCTGTAGTTCTTTAATATATTGGCACAATCCCTAGAACATATATATGTAGCTTAAACACTCAGACATTTGGAAAACATTATGTTGGTTCTTCTTTCATATATATACATATATTTTATTTTTCTATGAAGAATGTACCTTTTGATGCAATGTCTGATTTACTCACTGTGTGGAATCTGTAACCCAAGTAAAGTGTTTTTGCTTGTTTGCCTTTAAGGCATTTAATTAATACTTAGCACATCTAATTTACTGACCAATTAAGGGTTTTAAATGTAGTAGGTTGGACTGCATTGTATGTATTCTGAATAAGTCTGCTTATGAAGCAGACAAAAGCGCTTCAATAAACTATGGTGACTGCATTTAATTCCTGGTGGGCTCTGAGTGGTCACTGACTGTGTCTACAGTACCTCATTTTTGCTTTGGACTTTCTCAGCTGGTTGTCTGTGTTTTTTGTATGGGGAATGTCAAGTGTAGTCCCTATGTGTATTACCTGTGTAATGCCTTACTGCAGCAGTGTAATTCCACCGGTTTGCAGTTATGGGTGCCATCTTGGTCATACGCTTGTCCATCCATGAGAATTGCCTACTGGACACTGGTATAGGGCTGTACACATTTCACACCTGCATTTACCATTCTCCAGTGGATGCTTTGCATTATTAGTGGGGAGTAAGGCAGGTGCTACGCCCACATCCCTACCACAGGGCGGGACAAAGGATTACCTGCCAAACGACACCGGGCCCTATTTCTACATACCCAGGATCCCTTGAGTGCAACAGTCGACACTACCCATCACACATCCTTCATGTGTGCGGGACTATGATGTGGACGCACTGCTATGGACTCGGTACCCTGGGTATTTCTGTGCATATGTGCTGCATTTCATGGACAGCTATCATCAACATTGAACACGCTATGTGCATATGTGTAGCTGTGATGTGGTGACGACAATGAGTTCACGTAGGTGATGCCGGAGGCTAGCAGGCATTCAATGAATGAAATTTTTGGTCCTACAATGGACACCACTGTGCATATGTAAAGTGTAGAGCTTGTCGGACTGTGTCCTTGTGGCCAGTGGGTTTGACTGCTGCTGTGTGTTCACCAATCGCGGATGTCTGCTTGACTACCCATAGTGTGTAGTGCTACGGAAACCATGTTTTCCGAGACCAGAACCAAATGTTGTACATCCAATGTTGCAGGTTAACAACCGCTTTAATTAATCCCCAGAGGTCCCGGTTGGGAAGTATCGCCACTTTATTGTCGGAACGACACCTCCAGACTAGGTAAATCACGGGCACTTTAGCCCATTTGCAAGTGTGATTAGCAGACACGTGTCAATACATGTATGATAATACATATTGTCATGCCGGGTTAATCTATGTTATTTGGACAATGGCTTCTGCTATTGACATCCATTGCTGTGGGTGTTGCCGGTTACCATACACATGGCTTTCTCAAAGGCAGAATTCACAATTCTGAACACTACTGTGGTCTCCTTTAAGGACCCTGAGCCAGTGGTCAACAGTACTGCAGCCACTGCATCACTTACATATGCCGTCTACCGTACCTACAGGACTGCATGGATCAGGCATTCCCTTACCCAACTGTGGTTCATTGTACCAATGCCAAGCATCCAGTGTGGTGTACCCCAGCCATACACAAGCTGTACAGCGAGAGGAGGTGGCTACTACAAGGCGGAGCAGACACCTTGTGAGGTATGACACCCTTGGTCATTATATGTGTAGAGCTACAGGCTGTCATGACATGGTCCAGGGCACGTTCCACAGATATATCTACATGAACCTGGCTGACAATCATACAGCCTTCATTTGCTATGCTGGACACCTGCCAGGTCACTCCCACATATGCTCTGACTGGGTTCACGATGATGTGGAGTTTACTCAACATACACACATTGCCAAAATACGGGCTGACAGGTTCGGTGAGGACATCTACTCACCCTCCCCCCCACATGACGAGATGTCTGTACTGGCGGTTTGTGGTCCCCAAATGTTCTGTGACGCACGGGTGGGACATGCTCTCTCCAGGGTAGTGAACATAGCATCCATGGGACCAGCTGGTGACCCGACTGTGTACTCCACGATCTCATTGAGGGATTAGACCCACAGTTAGGACAGCTGTTTCTTTGTAGCCTCACCTCAGGTAATGTACCCGGGTTGTGTCGCACGGCGACTGTGGTTCCACGTCACAGGGCCAATGCCTCCACTGACCCTGGTTATTACTGTCCCATTACCATGAGGAGACCTATCTGCAAAGACATGGGAAGGGATCATACTGCGCTCGTAGATGAAGGCATGGGGGACCTCCATCCTTTCCATCCAACCCGGTTTGGCTTGGCCAGGGCGGTTCATGCTTAAAGCATGGTTGACGCTTTTATGACAGTCACCAAGGCCATTGATGGGGGTCTTGCAGTCCATACAGCCTACCTCGACCTAGCAAAGGCCTTCAACACATCACCCCCCTCAGGTATCATTGATAAACCCATCGCCTTGATGTGAACACGCATATCGCAGGATGGGTTGTAAACTGGCTATGTGACACAGCCCACGCGGTCATAGTTGCTGGCAGCATGTCGGACCTACTGCCTGTCGCAGGCGGTGTCCCACGGAGCTCTTCCCTGGGTCCACTCCTCTTATACATCTACATTTCCACAGTACAGGCACACACAGGGGTGTTATGGGCGACATTGTTTGTAGATGACTGCGAAACGGGTGCCATAGTGGGACGGACATCTGACACGGATATCCTTCAAAGGGGCCTCCCAGATATGCATATCTGCTGTCAGGGACATGGCCTACAGCTAAATGCAAGGTAATGCAACATCATACCTGTCGAGGAGTACTAGGACACCCCTGTCCAGCATATGGGTGGCAGTCCACTGAGCGCAGGGGTGATTACCAGGGATCAGGGACAGGGGTTGTCGGTCACCATTCGTTCAACACACACGTTGCTATCGTGGTCCACTGGGACTTCTACATTGCCCACCTGTTTGTGCAGGGATTCACATGTAGATCAGGGTAGGTCATTGTCTCCTTGTACTCATTACGTGTTACACCTATGATTGAGTACAATGCCCTGTTCAGAATGTCTGTGACCCAACACCTGCAGCAGCTGGAAAGGCCCCGACAGTTCATCCACAAACGGATGCAGGGTCTCAGGAATATGTGTTATGCTGACCAACTGAAAGGGTTCCATCCCTATTCCGTCGCATACCACTTGCCCAGAGGTGACCTGTGCCTGGCATCCAAGGCCAGTTCGAACCCGGATTTGATGACTATGCTTCACCTAAAGAATCTAGATCCCTCAGAATCACAAGGGCAGGTGTGGCACTGTCATTAATAGAATGTGCTGGTGGGACACATTCATCACCCAGACACTCACTATGCTGTGGAACAACATCCCAGTACATGTGAGACAGAGCACCTGGCTGGCCTTGTTTTAGTATTTTGACAAGGATGTCTGAATTGCTTTATTCAACTAACCTTGTAAATGAATATTTACTTTACCACATTTGTAATCTTTACATTCCATTGATATATTTTACATTAGTCATACTCATAGTGTTTATCTCTATATATTAGGGTTCATTTAGATTACTAGGTGTCTCTACTTCTATTAATGTATTGGCACAATCCCTAGAACATATATATGTAACGTATACACTCAGACACTTGGAAAACATTATGTTGGGTCTTCTGTCATATTAATACATATAGTATTATTTTCGTGGAAGAATGTACATGTTGAAGCAATGTCTGATTTACTCACTGTGTGCAATCTGTGACCCGAGTAGACTTTTTAGCTTGTTCGCCTTTAAGGCATTTAATGAATACTTAGCACATCTTATTTACTGCCCAATTAAGGGTTTTAAATGTAGTACATTTAACTGCATTGTATGTATTCTGAAGAAGTCTGCTTATGAAGCAGACGAAAAGCGCTGCAATAAACTATGGTGACTGCATTTAATTCCTGGTGGGCTCTGAGTGGTCACCGCCGCTTCTACAGTACCTCAGTTTTGCTTTGGACCTTCTCATCTGGGTCTCTGTGTTATTTGTATGGGGAATTTCAAGTGTAGTCCCTATGTGTATTACCTGTGTAATGCCTTACTGCGGCTGTGTAATTCCACCGGGTTTGCAGTTACGGGCGAATTCTTGTTCATACGCTTGTCCATCCATGTGAATTGCCTACTGGACACTGGTATAGGGCTGTACACTTTTCACGCCTGCATTTAGCATTCTCCGTGGATGCTTTGCATTATTCGTAGGGAGTAAGGCAGGTACTACGACACATCCTCCCACGGGCGGACAACGGATTATCTGCCACACAACACAGAGCCCCATTTATGCATACCCAAAATCCCATGGCTGCAACCCTCGACAGTACCCATTACACATCCTTCATGCGCAATGGATTGGGATGTGGACTCACATGTATGGACACGCCGATCTGGGTATTTATGTTCATATGTCCTGCATTTCATGGACTCTTGTCAGCAACCTTAACACGCTGGTGGTGCATATGTCTAACTGTGCCGTAGTCACGGCTATATCATCGTGTGTTGTTCGACACGCCTGGAGTGGGTTCTGTGACAATGTATTTTTGGGTCCTTCAATGGACACCAATGTGCATATGTCAAGTTAGATGTTGCTTGACTGTGTCCAACTGGCCAGTGCTTTTCACTGCTGCTGTATGTTCCCCAATCGCGGATGTCTGTTGGACTACCCATTCTACATGGTGCTACGTAACCAGGTGATTTAGTACTGTGAACAAATGTCATACATCCAAAGATGCTGGTTAGCAACTGCTTCATATAAACCTCAGACATCCCAATAGGACATATCCGTCACTGTATTTTCAACATAACACCACCGAACATGTTGATCACCTATGTATTCATTTAACCATGTTGTCTTCATAGGTGGGAACGCCATAGTTTACATATCCTACTTGACGCTGTGGGTGTGCCATTAGTATGTGTTCCACAGGTCGCACATCTGTTCCGCTGTATGGTAGCGGTGCTCCTCATTCTGTTGCTGGCAGATTGAGTGCTGTGTACGCCGGTGTTGGCACGGCGGTCAAACTTTGTATGTGGAATGTCAACTGTAGTCCCTATGTGTATTTCCTGTGTTATGCCTTACCGCTGCTGTGTAATTTCCGGTTTGCTGTTGTGCGTGCCATCTTGGCCGCACGGTTGTCCATCCATGAGGATTGCCAACTGGTCACTAGTATAGGGCTGTACACATTTCACTCCTGCATTTAGCATTCTCCGTGGATGGTTTGCATTATTAGCGGAGAGTAAGGCAGGTGCTACGCACACATCCTCCCACGGGCGGACAAAGGATTGCCTGCGAAACAACACCGAGCCCAGAGTCTACATACCCAGAATCACTTGACTGCAACAGTCGACAGTACCCATTACACATCCTTCATGTGTGCGGACTGTGATGTGGACGCAGTTCTATGGACCCGTACCCTGGGTATTTCTGTGCATATGTGCTGCATTTCATGGACAGCTATCATCAACATTAAACACGCTATGTGCATATGTGTACCTGTGACGTGGTGACGACAATGAGTTCACGAGGTGATGAAAGAAGCGGCACGCTGTCCTTTAAGAAATTTTGGGTCCTACAATGGACACCACTGTGCATATGTAAAGTGTAGAGCTTGTCGGACTGTGTCCTTGTGGCCAGTGGGTTTCACTGATGCTGTGTGTTCAACAATCGCGGATGTCTGCTTGACTACCCATACTGTGTAGTGCTACAGGAACCATGTTTTCCGACACCAGAACCCAATGGTGTACATCCAATGTTGCAGGTTAACAACCACTTTAATTAATACCCAGAGGTCACGGTTGGGAGGTATCGCCACTTTATTGTCGGAACAACACCTCCAGACTGGGTACATCACGGAACTTTAGACCAGTCTTACCAGCCATTTGCAATTGTAATTAGCAGACACGTGTCAATACATGTATGATAATACATATTGTCATGCCGAAGTTAATCTATGTTATTTGGACAATGGCTTCTGCTATTGGCATCCGCTGCTGTGAGTGTTGCCAGTTACCATACACATTGCTTGCTCAGAGGCAGACTTCACAATTCTGCACACTACTGTGGTCTCCTTTAAGGACCCTGAGCCAGTGGTCGACAGTACTGCAGCCACTGCATCAATCACATATGCCATCTACCAGTACCTACAGGACTGCATGAACCAGGCATTCCCTTACCCAACTGTGGTTCATTGTACCAATGCCAAGCATCCAGTGTGGTGTACCCCAGCCATACACAGGCTGTACAACAAGAGGAGGTGGCTACTACAAGGTGGAGCAGACACCTTGTGAGGTATGACACCCTTGGTCATCATATGTGTAGAGTTACACACTGTCATGCCATGGTCCAGGGCACATTCCACAGATATACCTACATGGACCTGGCTGACAATCATACCACCTTCAGTTGCTATGCTCGACACCTGGGAGGTCACTCCCACATATGCTCTGACTGGGTTCACAAAGAGGTGGAGTTTACTCAACATACACACATTGCCAAAATACGGGCTGACAAGTTCGGTGAGGACATCTCCACACCCTCCCCCACACATGAGGAGATGTCTGTACCAGCGGTTTGTGGTCACCAAATGTTCTGTGACACACGGGTGGGACATGCTCTCTCCAGGGTAGTGGACATAGCATCCATGAGACCAGCTGGTGACCCGACTGTGTACTCCACTATCTCATTGAGGAATTAGACCCACAGTTAGGACAGCTATTTCTTTGTAGCCTCACCTCAGGTAACGCACTCCAGGTTGTGTCGCATGGCAACTGTAGTCCCACGCCACAGGGCCAATGCCTCCACTGACCCTGGTTATTACTGTCCCATTACCATGAGGAGACCTATCTGCAAAGACATGGGGAGGGATCATACTGCGCTCGTACATGAACGCATAGGGGACATGCATACTTTGCATCCAACACGGTTTGTCTTGTTCAGGGCGGTCCATGCCTTTAAAGCATGGTTGACATTTTCGGGACAGTCACCGAGGCCATTGATGGGGGTCTTGCAGTCCATACAGCCTACCTCGACCTGGCAAAGGCCTTCATCACATTACCCCTCAGGTATCGTTGATAAACCCATTGGCTGGGATGTGAACACGTACATCACAGAATGTGTTGTAAACTGTCTATGTGACACAACCCACGCGGTCATAGTTGCTGGCAGCATGTCAGACCTACTGCCTGTCGCAAGTGGTGTCCCATGGGGCCCTTCCTGGGTCCACTCCTCTCATACATCTACATTTCCACAGTACAGGCACACACAGGGGTGTTATGGGCAACATTGTTTGTAGATGACTGCAAAACAGGTGCCATAGTGGGACGGACATCTGACACAGATATCCTTCCAAGGGGCCTCCCAGATATGCATATCTGCTGTCAGGGACATGTCCCACAGCTAAATGCTAAGTAATGCAACATCATACCTGTCGAGGAGTACTAGGTAACCCCTGTCCAGCATATAGGTGGCTGTCCACTGAGCACAGGGGTGATTACCAGGGATCAGGGGACAGAGTTTGTCGGTCACCATTCGCTCAACACACACCTTGCTATCGTGGTTCCGTGGGACTTCTACATTGCCCACCTGTTTGTGCAGGGATTCACATCTACATCAGGGTAGGTCATTGTCTCCTTGTACCCATTACGTGTTACACCTATGATTTACTACATTGCCCCATTCAGAGTGTATCTGACCATACACCTACAGCAGCTGGGAAGGCCTCATAGGTTAATTGTCGTACAGATGCAGGATGACATCGTTTTGTGTAATGCTGCCCCACTTGTAGGACCCCTGCCCCATTAAGTCACATACCTGTTGTTTAGTGTTGACCTGTGCCTGACATACGAGGCCATGTCAACCCATATGTCATGTGTATGCTTCACCTACTGTATCTGCATCCCTCAGAACCACAAGGGCAGGTGACATGAACCTTGTCACGGTCATTAATGGGATGTGTTTGAGTGACACATATATCATTCCAGACACTCACAATGCTGTGGATCTACATCACAGTACATGTGAGACAGAGATCCTTCCTAGCCTTGTTCGTGGGTATGTTGTCCATTGGATGGGGAATTGCAGGTATAGGCCAGGGATTACATCATTATCACTGCTTGACAGAGGTACAGCAATATCATAAGTATTTTATCTCAAGCACAGAAGGTTGGCAAAGTCATCCTAACTATGGTGTAGGGTTATGGCTGAACCTGGGACGATGGCCTACCCTGTACCTATGGACAGATGAACCTATATTCATAGTTTGTCACATTTACACTTGTCTATCCCCTATCCTCTTTCTCAAGTGTATATTTCTGTGGCACATGATTGTCCTCTGTATTACTTGCAGGTATGCTGTCTACAGTGCACATACGTCACAGTTGATGACAGTGTATCTGTGTCCCTAACACTGTGATACTGAGGACTACCACACATCCTTCACAACATTACATGCATATGTCCATTCTATTCTTCTTTGGCCTATGGGGGGGTGTTAAGGCTACAATTACACAAGTCGCTGTTTGTGCATGCTCCATGTTGGTGTTTGAGCAGGCTCGGTTGCAGTGATCTGTTGGACAGTAGTGCCTCTGTGTGTTTGCCATGTGTTTTATTGCCGGTACATCTGTGGGAGGTGTGGTTGGCACATGTTCCTCTTTGCAGGGACACCCATCCTGGGGTTTGTGTCATGCATCTGCACTTGGCATGTGCCATATGTCCTGTACTATTCCCACAGTCGTATGCCTTCATGCACTACTACTGCGTGTTACTGGCTGTTTGTATGTGGTACACATGGTCATTGTGATGGTTGGCTTGACCTATTCCCATGCTAGAACATACACATCTGTCAATTACGTTGTTTAAATCAAACTGTAACACTCATTCGCCTTTTCAAAATGACAGTCAATAACACAGGAAGCTGAGATTAACAACGTTTTACTACTGTGCAGCAGGAGGCAAATAACTATGCAGTACAAGTTTAGAGTTTTGTTTTACTCTATACATGTAACAGCTGTATGAGTATTGTGTTTACAATCATCTTTTGCACACATTAATGATGTGGTCAGTCACAGGGCATTTACATCACTATAGTCCACAATATTGTATTCCTACAACAGTGCTAAGGTAATGCTTATTAAATGTTTTCCCATGAGGATAGCACAGCCTTGCAGCCACATAGTCAATTAGAATGTACTTCGTAAATTCTGCTCTGTCACGGTTCCAACACTGTTCAGATCCGTCGCCACTTAATTTCCTACTAGGTTCCTTTGTCTCTCTGGTGAGCAGCTGTACTCTGTGTTAGATAGAGCTCACAAGGCCATCCTCCTCAGTGGAAGGATGACAGATATACCTGTACATACATTTATTATTCTCTAACCCAGCAGATGACTAATGCTGAATGACATACACCTGCTGCACTGGTTACTGCCAGGGTCAGGGTTCAATCACACTGCAGCTACACTACAGGCAATTACATGCATGATAAGCTCTACTGCCATATTGTAAAATAGAATAATATGCATTATACACTATTTGCTTCTAAAGTAGCACGTCATATATATGTTTAAATATGTATTTTGCTAACATTCTCCTCCTCCTTTGATTGCTTCTATTCTATCCAGAAACATATTCAACATTATTTCATTCCCTAGCCTCTTCCTCTCTGGAACGCTTAACTAGGCAAGTAATTTGTTGTACATTTCAGAAAGGATTTCATTTTGTATTGACAAATACCACTACAGGTCTTGATACATAGTCTCGGTTACAGATACGTCGACAGAGTCCCTGACTAATACTTACATGCAAAGTATCCCGCAACAGACACATGCTCCCAATATGAGCAGAACAACACAAATGGCAATCAAGATATTCAGTATGACTGAACCCCATCCACCAAATGGTTTGTGGAAATGGTTCATCAGTGGGTTTGGGCCTGGTTCCGCCATGGATGACACCTGCTGTATTACCTCTAGGTGGGCGTTGATTTTGGTCTTTTTATGTGGTACTTGGACACAGCGGTCTTCTTTGATAAGCGCCAAGACGCATTCAATTCTCGCCGCCAGGGTGCAGTCGTGCGCTATTACATTTTGTGACACAACAGTTCTCATTGCATCCAGTTCATCAGTCACAAGTTCAAGAGCGAAGTCACATTGATCATTCCTCCGACAGGTTTTGACAACTTCCTCTGTTCCCTGATTGATTTCACTACTCCACAAGCTGGGAGTGTTCCAGCCCAGGTTATGACGCTGTCACTCAAGTCCATATGAATCGATATTCCTTTATCTCTTGCAGAAGACTGGATTTTCAGAACAGCTTCCATTTCACCCACTGGATTAGTAGGTTTCTCGACTGTGTTCCCAGTTCTTCGAGCTATATGTGTTATAGTTCGCTTCGCACTCCAGAGGCAATTGTGCAGTATGTCATGTGACTGGAGCCAGATAACCCAAATAACAACTGCCGGACCAATTCTCAGGTAACCATTGATATGCTTTTTTCCCACAAACAAAATAACAATATTCTACTTTACTACTGATGCGGGTTACCTCTGCATGTAACATTTTCCTGTCTATAACAGAGGACTGTTTATACAATTCAGGATGTTTCTGCACATCCTTCCACGTTGTTCTCATGAAGCTTCAATACAGATAATGAATGGTGCTACAAGTAGTACTGTGATCTTTGGCTGTTATATGACATTTGTAAGACACAGTTATGTTACAAATACTCCCACCAACTTGAACTGTATCATGTTTATGACAACATACAATTACTTTTTGTGTAACAGGTAAGTACAGTGCCACTTTGTCCTGTGATCTCACAGAACCTGTATCAAAGTGTAAATATTCACAAGTCTCAATCTATCCCCAAGGGGACAACATACATCGGAAGTCCTCCATATGATGTAGGTATGGCAGTACAAACACAGCAATTTAAAATGTTCATAGTCTGTACATGCACACGCCATGCCTAGGTATGTGTTGAAGTTTGAAGCCACTCTGTGGCCAGTTCATCACGTATCACTATTTGTATCCGTGTAGTTATATGCAGGTAAGGTCCCAGCAAATGTAAAGTAAACACAAACATGGTTAATAGGTGTATGATCAGTAAGACAGTAAACCAAATGTCTTTGGGGTTGCTTTGTATTGTTATACAGTCTGGCCCGGGTGATTCAGGCTCTATGGTATATCAGCTACAAGATGTAAATCAGACTTGATATCCTTTACCGGTTTGAAAACTGTGAGGTGAACCCAGGACGACCTCTCTGCAAACTTTACTGCAGTAGGCGCTGCCAACAGTACCTGGAACAGACCTTCACACATTCCACTTGGCAATTATCTTCTTTGGATAACAGTGACATACACACAGGATACTGGTGTCAGCTATGCGTCCGGCTTCGCTTTGCTCTTTATCTGTAAAAGACTTTAACTGCAAAACAGTGTTATTGGTTAACAATCCTCTCATGTCACCTGCTAATGAGCCATCGACCTCCGGCTCTGCAGGCATGACAGCTTTCCACTCTGGCACATGATATGCCATTCCACATACTACTTCAAGGGTGCAACACTTTACATTTGGAACTGTTGTCATGCTCAGCAATGCTAGAGGTAGACAGCAAATGTAACTCGCCTGGGTGTCACCCACCAACCTCCTCTACTTATTTCTCGATCCCATTGTATCGCCACCAGTCATGCTGACTGTGGGTTGTACATGCAATTTACATTCATGGAAATACAAAATAATCCCCCAGGTTGCGTGATTGTCTGGTTCACTAAATGTGTTCTATTGTCACTGTAGCTTCTTTACAGTATGCCAGATCTAGGGATACTTTATTTTACTGGCACCTTTGCCACTGCTGCTGCATCCGGATTCATGGTTGGGAATGCTTCTACCCATTTTGATTATATATATGTAATCACTAAACAGTATTTCTTCCCTTCACATTTATTCAGATGTATGAACTCCATACAAATAGTACGGAACGGTTATGGTGGTGTAGGTAAACTCACTCCCTTCGGTTTAAATGCTCCCTGTGCATGATGTCTACTGCAAATGTGACACGCTGCTCATGATGTTTGTATGTGGTTCCTAATTCCGTATGTTAGGTATTCTGTTAACCAACTGTACCATCCCCCCTGTTGAGACATGGCTCTACCCATGGCTCCACAAAGCCGCATATCTGAATACATTAGACGTTAATATTGGCTTTCTCACTGTGGATATGTGCAGTCCGCCTTCAAGGATTGCTCCTCGTCATACCCACGTCGGCTTTTCTGCTTTCGTAGTTGATGTTTGCATTGTTTGTAACATTTCTACATCTAGAATGTCTGAGGATTGTCATTCCTCATTCAAACAGACACTTTCCAACTGTGAGGCTGCTTGTTTTGCAGCTGCATCAGCTCGTGCCTTACCTTTCCTACTGTTATCCTGTTGCTTTGTATGACCTGCACATTTACAATTAGCTACTTTAGTGGGTAACTGAATGGAATCTAATGCATTCAAGATCAATTGCGCATGATTAATCGGTTTACCGTGGATGTTATCATTCCCCTATTCTTCCACTGCTGCTCATAAACATGCACTGTACAGACAACATACTGACTATCGGTATAAATGTCCACACATCAGTTTTTCGCTAGAGTACAAGCACGTGTTAAAGCTATCTATTCTGCTGCTTGAGCAGACACGCTATGCTGCAGGGGTTGGGCGCCTACAATCTCATTATCAATAACTACTGCATAACCTACTTGATTCGCTCCTGTAGGACTCTGTCTACATGATCCGCACACATAAACTGTCACCTCTGCATCATCTAAGGGTATATCAGTGATATCATGTCTGTGTGGAGTTATTTCATCCATTTCATATAGGCAACTGTGTGGTGTGCCATACACAGGTGTCGGACGTGACGCTGATAGGTTTAATGTTGTACAACGCTCAATCACCATATGAGGTTGACTCAGTGGTATGGTCAAACAAGACAAATGTCTAGCACGGGTCAGGAATGCTATCTTCTCTTGCAGCAGAATGATCGCAACTGCATGAGACATTCTCACAGTGAGAGGGTGGAATAATAACATTAAGGCCGGGCCTGTACTGCCATGGGTGCTACAACAACTGCTCTGTACACAATGTGGCACTGACCATGCCACAGTGTCCAACTGCGATGAGTAGTAAGCTATGGGCGTTGCTTACTTCCATGCTGTTGCATCAAGACTGACGCCATATATCTCCGCTTACAATCTACAGTCTGACAACATGTGTTATGATTATTCGAGACCTAATACAGATGTTGAAGCTATCAATCGTTTTAGTCTGCAGAAAGCTGTTTCTGCTACTGGAATCCAGTGTAGTATATGTTGTGCTGCCATAGGTGTATTAAAGATTAAGGCAGACAATAGAGCAGATTCCAAAGCATTGTTTGGTAACCAGCTTTGACAAATGTTAGTCGGCCCAGAAAGGACATCATTCCCTTCTTGGTAGTTGGCTTGGGTGCTTGTGAAATTGCTACCTTCCTATCGGCATGTAATGTTCTACCCTCCTTGGATACCACATATCCCAGGTACTTGACCTGTATTCTCTGTAGTTGCAATTTATGCTTGCTTAATTTATGTCCCTGTTCTGCTGAATATCTCAATAATGCTATTGTATCTTCCATACATTGCTGCTGGGTAGGGGCCGCAAGCAGAATATCATCCACATAAAGTAGAACTTGACTGGCCCCGGTGGAGTAAACACCAGAATGTAGCTAGCCATCTCCTGTGGGAATATCGTTGTACTTTCACAGTATCCCCGCGATAGCCGGGTATGGCTGTATCTGTTACCCTGAATGTAAATGCAAAGCAATACGGACTATCTGGATGTATAGGTATTGCAAAGGAAGCATAGCTTATATGTACCACGGTAAGATACTTCTGTGGCGTTCATAGCATTCAATAGAGTGTGTGGGGCTGGCACCATCGGTACCCTAGGTATTATTACATGATTTACAGCTTGTAAATCCTGTACCATCCGCCATTCGCCCTTTGTTTTTCGATCAGAAGATACAGGGTATTGCATGGTGAATAGCGATTACTTTGTAGATGGGGAATTCTCTGTGACTTTACAGATATCTTCTGGTGTCCACGGTCTATACACTAAGGGAGTTGGGTCCTGGCCTTCCTGTCCTGCATGAGGGTTCGGTACTTCAATTAATTGACAGATATCCTCACTCTGTTCTAGTGACTGTCTTCTTACTTGAGTGTCCCTAGGTATGTTACGAGTTCGGGATGTGGTTTCAATAGCTTCTCTTACATTTGGTCGTTGTGATACCTCTGTTGCCACAGGATAACGTGTGGGGGACTAGCCTGCCCTCCCGCTCATATCCTGGATGTGGTATCGGAGGTGGTAGGGGTGGGACTGTCGCTACTACTGTATTATGATCTTCTTTGTGTACGTATGATGCTTTCAAGATTTCTAGTGTTCTGTTCCCTTCGGTTCACTACCTCAATCCACCTATGTGCTTGACGGATACCCAATTGTCGCTGTTTTGTCGCCTGCACATCTTAGGGCTGCCACCTTTTCAAATGCACAATGTGGGACATTAGTGTTAGGAACGTGTAATTTGCCAGGGCAAAACATACCCACGGCCAGTACATAGGACAGCAATTCACTTTTTGCCAGGAGAGCAACCAATTCTTGTAGCATTTCAGTTGCTTATTCTGTTTATTATGATATTTTGTTGTTCCAGATACAAAATTACTGTTTTATGCTACCATTTAAAAAGATATCTGAGAAATCTTTGTCCTGAGATATCAGGACATTTGCCATTTGTTCGGTTTGTTTGCAGGACACAACTGGCCAAAGAGGGACTTGTCCTCACAGAGTGGGACAGGTGGTTACCCTAGAACATCTGCATCACATTTTCAGAGATTCCAATGTTTCAGTAACGATATTTTGTCTAATATACCATCAATGTCATATTTATTACCCCATTTTGCAGAATATCTCACATTATGTGCTCTCTGCATTGCATATACTTCACGTCACCCGTCAAACGCGGATCACATGATCTGTTTGTGCACTAATCTCCCATATCCTCTACACGACTGTTACGTAACCCTTCTCTCATACCACGTGGTATCTCCTTCCCTGTATCCACTGTAGTGTCTACAATGACTATTTACTCTACTCTGTGTTCCCCTGATCTATGTCCAGATTTAACACTATTTGGATTGGTCTTCGACCTGCTATCACAACTGTTAACAGAAATACAATGTAGTCTGGTCCCTGATCTACAATAGACACAAAGAGGCAAACCCTCCTTACCTGAGCCTCCTGTTTATGACTGCACGCTTTTCTTCTTGGGATCCAGTTTTCCGCTTTTCAGCCACAGATCAGACAGTGGACAGCCTCTTTACACACAACAATTCAGTCGGAGGTCTTTTCATTCAAGAAGAACCATTTAGGCAAATTCTCCTGCAGATGTCTAACCACCCATGCACTCTGACCTGTAGCTTACCAAGGGAATTCGCTAAGAAGGACCACAATGTCAAATAAGTTGTTAAAACCAGACTGTAGTAATCAGTAGGCTTTTCTAAGTGACAGTCAATAACACAGGAAGCTCGGGTTCACAACGCTTTTAGTAGTGTACACAGGCAGGCAAAATAATATACAGTCCAAGTATGAGAGTTTTGTCTGACTCTATACAGTAAGCAATTTCTTTATATAGTGTTTACAATCAGCTTTTGCCCACCTTACTGACGTGGTCGGTCACAGGGCATTTCCATCACTATGGTCCGCAATAGTCTATACATACGGGTGCTGAGGTCGTGCTTTTAAAATGTTTTCCCATGAGAATAACACAGCCTTGCAAGGCACCTGGTCAATTACAGTGTCCTTCTGTAATTGTAGCTGTTTCAAGGACCCTGGACTGTTCCGATACAGTAGTCAGTTCATTTCTTAATACGCCTTTGTCTCTCTGGTAAGGAGTTGTACTCTTATCTTCGATAGAGCTCACAAGGCCATCCTCCTCAGGGAAGGGGTGATGTTATGCATGTACATACATTTATTTTTCTGTAACCCAGCAGATAATTAATGCTGAGAGACATAAGCCTGCTGTACTGGTTACTGCCAGGGTCAGAATTCGATCACACTACAGCTTAGCTTCACCAATTACATGCATGATCATTTCTACTGCCATATTGTACGGTACAATTCAATGCATTATATAGTATTTTGATTCTAAACTGGCACTTCATATGTGTTTCTATATATATTTTTCTAACAACATCCATCCGCCATATGCATGTTGTTCCGCCCTTTACCTTGACCGTGTGTATTTGGCCATCCGCAACGCTACTCTCCACATGTGATGTCCCACCTTCCCTTCTTTGCCTGTAGCACCCTGTTAGGACGTCCTGTTTGGTAGGCACATGTTCCGCTATATGTGTTTGACTTCTCTGCATAGCTAATCATCGATGCGGTGGTTCAACAACCCGACTTGTCCACATGTGTACAGTTATGTGCACCGTATGCAAACCTATATGGTTTGGACGGGTACATACCACATGCGGATGTACACATTCTGCACACACATTCACATGCAGCCATTTCCATATCTGTACCTGAGGTGGGTTGGTGACATGTGGGTAATGATTTGCCCAAGTGGCACTGCCTAACACATACTTCTTACCACATTTCAGGTATGCACATTGTGTGTAGGTGTATAGCTGCACAAGGATGCTAGCTGGTTTGGGTGCACAGGTGTACATGGGTGGGACTTACATGCTACAATGAGGCTATTGTGTATTACATCTGCATGCATGGGTTCTGCTTCTGGATATTACACTTAAACATACGCCATCCTGTGTATGCGACAGACACGTTGTTGGGTGTGGAATATGTTGCTATGCACATGTTTGCCTGTGTTTAGGTATCTTGGTTCCTTCCTGTTGTTATGTCGACACAGCTACCCGGCTATGTACTCTCACTACTGCTTGTGACCATTATGGTTGACACCTTTTCCAATGCCCATAGTGGGACATGTTTTGTGGAAACATCGGATTTTGCAGGACAACACATACCCACAGCAAGTGGAGTTGACAGAACTTCACTTGTTTGCCATAATATACGCTTATTCTGTTAGCATTTGGGTTCCTTATTCAGTTTCTTATGCCATGTATGTGTTTCATATACAAAATATATGTTTTATGCTACTATTACAGGTATATTGTGGGAATATTTTTGGCAGGGAATCTCAGGTCATTTGCCAGTTTTTCGATTTTTGCCGGGACACAACTGTCCAATGAGGGACTGTCCATGGCAAATTGGGACAGCTGGTAACCCTGGTGACCATGCCCATGTCGCTATTGGGGTTGCCACCTTTTCCAGTTGCCAAGGTGGGATATTTTCGACTCACATCTGATTTTACAGGCCGACACATACACACGGTCACTATATAGCATAGAACTTCACTTGTTTGCCTAAATAAAAGCTTATTGTTGTGGCAGTTTGGTTGCTTATTCTGTTTCTTGTGACATTGAGGTATTTCAGTTACAGAAATAACCAATTCATGCAACCATTACATTAAATACGGGATATCATTATGTCCTACAATCTTAGCACATTTGCCATTTTAATATTTTTATCGGGACACAACTGCCCATAGAGGGACTGCCCTCGCAAAGTGGGACAGGTGGTAACCTTAGTCGCTACTCCTATGTCGGTGCGGCGCTGACATGCTGCGTACACCTTCTCTGGGTATGACCACTGACGGTGCATTGCGGGACAAACGCGGTCTTAAGCGTATCCTTTGCTCCTTGGACGGGTACACTTAGGGCTTCGTGGGTTGTATTTGCTTCTCCGTTTAGTTGGGACGGGTACTATGTTGCATACTCTACGTGCGTTTCATTCTGCACGGGCCCTGGCTGCTGCCATTACTATTATGGGCGGACCGTGGCAGTCAGCACATTAGGTTGCTCACCGCCTGCCGGCTTAGCCACGCCTCCGGACGCATCCTACTTGTGCTCGCTCACGTACACTACGCACGTGTCTGTGGTTGCGGCGTGCTCTCATTACTATGCATATGGCGCTACTACGCCGGCTATTCACTGCACCGCCGGTGCAGCCCTTACGCCGGCCTTGCGCTGAGCTTCATGAATCCCGGGGTATGTTTTTTTCAGGCTAAACTTATGCATACTATTGTAGTGGAGATAACTATTACTTTGCACGTCTTTTTTATAAATCTTAACTTTTAAAGCATTGCTAGATCTGTACACATTCAGGTCCAAAAAATTAATGTTATCCTTCCTATAATTAAATGTCAACTGAAGGTAACTCGTGGATTCATTCACATATTTAATAAAACGATGAGTTCTTTTTCAGAACCCTCCCAAATAAAAAACAAATCATCTGTAAAATGTCTGTAAATGATGATGTTTTGCAAAAACTGATTCTAAAATAACTTATTTTTCCCAGTTCATCAGGACTATATTTGCATAGCTGGGGGCCATAGCAGCCCCCATAGCTACACCATTTTTCTGTCTGTATATTTCATCATTATACTAAAAAAAATGATAAAATAACACCCAACATTTCTGTGAACAATCGCACTTGTCTAGTATTAAATAATCCTAAAGTACGAAGCTCCCTATTCACCATTTCCAACCCTTCTACACTTGGTATGACTGTATATAATGAGGCAATATCTGCTGTATCCAACCACATGGAATCATCTATTTTCACATTCTTCACAAAACTTTTGAATTCAAAGGAATTTTTAATAGATTTACTTTGTACGACCAACTTCTGTAAATATTTATCTGCGAAGATGGCCAGAGGTTCCATCTTACTGCCTTGACTGGCTACTAACGGTCTAAAATCAGGGCAATTCAGGTTTTTATGGATTTTGGGAAGGCCAAAAAACCTTCCAAGTTTGGGTTTTTCTACTCTAAAAAACTCCACTGTTTCTTTGTCAATCAAACTATCTAAAAAACATTCTTCTATACAAGCATAAACAACTCCATATGCTTTTTTAACAGATGCTTACGTTGTTATTTGGTAAAACTTGTCATCATTTAGCATCAAGGTCATTATTTTTCTACATAAAATGTCATATTGAGCACCACGACTGCATTGTCTTTATCTGCTTTCATAATATACAGCTTAGTGTCATTTTTAACTCAAACGATGCATTTTTTCTTTTTTGTTTAAACTATAAAATACAGGTTCACTTTTGTCATACAATAATTTTCTCACATCATTCTCACGTTACCAAAAAAGCTTCCAAATCTGTCCTGAGAATCTGATTAAACATGCTAGGTTTTCTAAATAATGCTTTTCCTGAACCTTATTAGAGTTGTTACAGTGTTTAAATAAGCATTTTAAATTTAATTTTCTGACAAACTATCTAAGTGCATTTATTGTATTTATCAAGTCAGCCCTAGCAGAAGGAACAAAAGTCAATCTCCTGCTTAATACCATAATATGGTGTTTGTTTAACACCACATTTGACAAATTAATAATTTTAAATGTCAGTCACAGTACCTTGGTTCAATGGTTGTAATTGTTGCCCTGAAATCCCTCTTGCCATCTTCTTTTTTTTTCTAGAAGAAATGTCCTTTTGTTGATTGATTCCCCCCTTGTTGCTGTGGTTTCTGGGCTGCTACTTGAGCCCAAGATTTCATACCTGTCCCTCCATCTTGATACATCCACCTTTTGAAAATTTCCTTTGTTTGACTTAGTGCTAGTATTTCTATAATAATTATTTCCTTGTCTTTCTTTTGTGAATGGTTGTCCTCTGTTTTCAGTCACATAATCCACTAACTCCACTTCAGAACTCATTCTCCTGCATTTTGCTGTGCTATTCTGCCTAGCAACATCATCACTTCCTGCGGCCCCGCCCACTTCATTAGTTTGAATGACAGCAGATTCAGGACACTCATTGCTATTGTTGAAGAAACAGTTCACCCCTTCTTCATAATCCTTTTTATCTCTTGAAAATTTTTTTCATTTTATGTTTCTTCTGATTCTCATTTTCAGCTGCAACTTTGTCGAGAACCCTAGACCATTTAGCTTCAAAGTTGCTTCCTGAAATAGTATTTATGAGCCTGTTATAGCTCTAAATAATAATATTATTCAGTGTATTCATAGTTTTTGTGTTTTCTTCCAACAATAGCCTCACATAGTGAAACCTTGAATTATATATACATATGTGTGTCCGTTAACCTATACATTTCCCGGACATGGACACTTACACATGCGTATTGGTTTTATCCCTACTTCAACAGCATACTATTGCCTTAGTCATTCTGACACCGACACTTCACTCCGGTGAACTTGTGCTCAGTATATTGCATGTTATGCAGCGGATAGATGTCGCAAGTTTTTCATGTCTGGGGTGCCGCTGCTAACTGGGTTGTGACAGTGTCATTCGACCTATTGCTCGTATGCGCAGCCTATTATTCCTGCTACTGTGTTTGTTTCTGTACACATTCATATTATTACTGTTGATAGGATGTGTGTTTGTGTTACTGTGACTGCACGTCGACAAATTGTTGACTTCATGAAGTTGTGTCTTTCTGCTTTTCCCGGTTTGGGGTTCTCACAGCAGAACTCCGTTCCGCTCATGGGTGGCGTATAGGTTTTACGTGCCGGGCTGCCAGACCTGACGCACAACGTCCGACAACGATACGCCCATTCACGCATGTCTCCACGCAAATGACACTCTATCTTGGAATCGCAACTACGTACTAGCTGACCTCTACGGGCCACTCCATTGCACCCGGCGCAACATACCCTATCACTCCTGTGTCCATACTCGCATATCCATGGTTTCTCTTGCACACCCGTGTTGAGTTTCCCCACATAACAGCCATTATACACCTGATATCACAGCCATGACACACCTTTACACATTGCCCTGTCATGAGCGTTGGGGCCCTACACACATTTTGTACCGCCTCGTGTATTCACAGGCTCACCATCCATTCATATTTGCACATACGTGCCTTTCCTGGTGTTATGGATTACGAATGATTTGCGGGTTACAAGTGTAGGTGGTCGCAACATGTCCTACATTTCGTCTGTTTATAAAGTTGATGTAGCACATCAACGATGTTATGGCCACTTGTATAGCCCTGCCTCTGGTGTGGAGAGCGGTGCTCTACCCACACTTGTGCAGCTTTATGTGACATACGCTGCGAGCACTTTATAATTCCTAACTTGCTCTGGATTCCCTTCACAACCCTTAGGTTTGCTTTTGTCTTTCAGTGTTCCTAACATATCTATATATCTATATATATATATATATATATATATATATATATATATATATATATATATATATATATATATATATAATATATATATATATATATATATATATATATATATATATATATATATATATATATATATGTATATATAGATAGATATGTAGCTATATAATTGCATATTTCTGTTATGTCTGTGGATATTTATCTATACACACATCTATCTAACTATATATATATGAAAGTTACAGCTGTAGAAGACAACATACATTTGCTATGCTAATAGCTGCGTACACCCGCGCAGGCCCACTTGCATCTACTTATTCTGAGTTACATATGTTTACAGGCATGTCTTTAGGATTACATGTGCCTTACTCCTTATGACAGTACCACTTTGATGGAATCTGGTTAATGGACCCATGCGAACGCGGTCACCTTTACATGTGTAAATGTTGGCTTTACAGCACAGAGGCATTCATTACACAATTAATATGTGCTATAGTCGTACTTGCACCGGGAATGACTTTACGTTGGGCGGATGTTGTAACCACTACACTATTGGTGTTCTGGCTCATTTATATGTATACCCATGGTTCACAGCTACTCTGACATATGCCTCACTGCTTCCCTTACACAGCAGGCATCCATTCTCCTGCTGGGAAAACTGCAGTACTACAATTAGGACATTCCCTGTTTCCTACTGCTCTGGACCCGTGCTGCGAGTCTACTCACTCCAAGGATATTCATAACTCCTACGCTTATAGTCCTCACACATACGCGTGTTTTATTGTCAGGGTGTTCATGTGCTGGTCTGGGTTTAGGCTCGGCCGACTGGTGACAAGCACTGCCCTGGCGCTGTTCAAAGATCAGACGTAGCACATGGACAGAGTTTAACATTCTACCTGTGTTTACAGACGCAGGTGTTTGGGCACCTCTGACCACATTATTGGGTCGGCGCTACATAATTTAGGGTGGGGAGTGGTTCCACTACATAATGCAGGTTGGGGGGGTGGTTTCCCTTCCCATTTGACTATTTCATTCATTTATACATACAATGAATATTATTCTGGACATCTGTTATGAAATCACTACAGGTATGCAATAGTCTTGTCAACAGCTGGGACAGCTGGTTGGTGTACTTCTGTGTACGGACCTCTCTGATTCTCGGGGACTCATGTCTACAGTGACAGGGACAAGGCTATGACAACTCAGGGACAATCACGGACACTTCTACCATATTAGTACTATTAACTTGGAACATGTTGATAGATTTGTAATACTACTAATTGTCTGCAGTTAAATGCGTCTATTACTCTTCATTGTTGTAAGTAGTCATTCTCATTCAACACCTTTCCCCCAAAGGGCACTGGCTTTGTGAGTTTTTAAGGGTCTGGCCAGTTATTGTGCGAATGCCTTGACCATTGGTATCGTTGACATTGTCATATGTACGGGTTGTGCTGTATTCCGGTGACTAAGGTTGGCACCTTTTCAAATGGCCAAGATGGGACATTTTCGGAACACACCAGGTTTTACAAGCTGACACATACCCACGGTCAGTACAACGGATAGAACTTTACTTATTTGCCTGCATAAAAGCCTATTGTTGTAGCGGTTTATTTGCTTATTCTGTTTCTTGTAACATTTAGGTATTGTAGATACTGCAATAATTATTTTCTGCTACTATTACATAACATTTGGGACATAATTATGTCCTACAAGGACATTTGCCATTTGAAATTACTTTTGTCAGGACACAACTGTCCAACGATGGACTGTCCCTCGCAAAGTGGGACAGATGAGAACCCTACTGTGGACACCAGATTGTTTGGGCCAACACACAGCCACGGTCACTGCAGGTTTAGAATAGTCATTTGTTTCCTAGCTGTAAGCCTTATACCTTTGGCACTTTTGTTGTTTGCCTGCTTCTTGTACGAATTATGTTTATTCTATCCTGATGTGACTGCTTTAGGCAACTGTTACATGCAGTATGGTGCATAGTTATTTCCTATGGTCACAAGACATTTGGCATTGTACCATTGTTGGTCAGGTCACACCTACACTCATATTAATTGTCCCTCACACAGTGGATCAGGGGTATCCTGTTTACATCAGTGCCTTCATCACCCTTATACCATGTGCCACTATGCGAATGTGTGCAATCTTTTCTCCTGCTTATTCGTGTCGGGACACGTGCATCACGGGCAGGTGTTTGATCCTGGGTAGTAGGTTACGCATGACCATTTAGGGCTGGACAGTGTCGTGCACCTCTAATGCACATTCCAACTTGTGTCCAGATATCTACAGGACTGTACTTCATGTCTTCCATTCTAATGTTTACACAGGTTACGTATCCCATGAGGGATATCCCAAAAATTGGACAAGACCAAAACAAGACGAATACCGACCATTTTTCTGGTGTTATTAAAATGTGCCGGGGGGTTTACATGCAAGGGATACATAGTGTGCAATCCTGCAACTGCCTAGGGTGACACTACCTACTACATATGCATAGTGGTCACTATGTGTAGCTGTGGCTGCACCAAACCAGTAGGCCAAGTATGGCTGGATTTGGTGGACGTTCAGGTAAGGGAGCGGGTTTTGTGATGTGGAGGGGATGCTGGGTAGTCCATTATGCATCCAGGTGTGTTGCATTTGTTATGGCCAGTTCCATCAGGACCAATCTGTGGGTATGTGCCGGTGACATGTCTATACATTTGTATCGCACATTTCAATATTCATATGTTTGTGGGATTATGTTCTACAGTATGACCTGTCTGGTTGTATTGCAGCTGTTTATACATGTGTTTGTGTTTCTTTCAGCTTCACCCGCTGCTCCCTCATACACCTCCGGTTCACCTATTCTGCATACGACACAGTATCGCCTTGGAGGATTGTACCATTACCCATTCCCCCACACACACATATTCCTCACACCCCATACATCGCTGCTTTGGTTGTTGGCCCATGACACGGCCAGAGTAACACATTGAATACCCTACATATGTCAGGTACCTGTATGGTTGTGTGGACTACCCTGCCATGTTTGCTTTCCACATGCTATACCTCACACACATAAGTACATGCCCATACTTAACTTTCATTACATGGTTGGTATACCCGGGTACTACCCGTTCAATTGTGACACATCCTGACAGGTTCGGCTTGTACCGCTGATTTGCAGATTTTGGCAGACTGTTCTACTTATTGGTAGGATGCCACCTTTTCCTATGTCCAGGATGGGATATATTCCGTACACATATCCAACTTTACTGGACAGCACGTCCCCACAGTTGATGGTATGGATAATACTGTTCCTTTCAGCCTACATGTTTCCTTATTGTTGTAGCTGTTTATATGCTCCTTCTGTTTCTTTTACATGCTTATTCTATTTCCTATCACATTTGGTATGTGAAATATGGACATACCTTTGTATATGACTATTACATGCCTTGTGGGATATGATTCGGACATACGGTCGCTAGATATGTACATTTATCGTGTATTTTGTTATGGACACATCTGCGCAGCTGTGTACCCTCTCTCACATTATGGGTCAGCTGGTGACCCTAACCATTGGGCTGGACGTACCTACTGGTGGCTCGCTAACATATGATGCGTTTCACTTCCACTTGGTATAGCTAGCTACACTGCATTGGACTACGGCCACATGGTCTTCCATGTCATTTATTCGCGGGATAGGGACCCGTTATTCCCTACCGTGCATTTGTGTTTGCTTCTTCATTTTGTGTTCGCAGGAACTTTCTTGCATGCTTTGCATACGTTTCAGTATCCACGGACACTGACAGATGTAATTACTATCTTGCAACTTGTTATATGCAAGCATTTTAGGTTGCACGTCGACAGCTGGCATTTCCACTCCTCCGTGCGGCACTTCGGCATGCCCTATGCACTCGCACTCCTTTCCTGTGCACGTGGCTGTGGTGGCAGTGCACCTTCATTAATATGCATTTGGCGCTACTGCGCCATCTTCACGTCGCACTGTCGGCGCAAGCCTACCACCATCCTTGCGCTGAGCTTCAAGAATACCGGGGTTAATAACAATAACGTGACGCAAAGAACTTAATGCCTTAACCCTTTCCTTCTAAGAACAACTGTAACATTTTCCCTATCATTTAAACCATTTAAAATTTTATTCCATTATTTATAAATCCATTAACAAATACTTGTAACCCAGTTCATGATTTACAGAGCTACATATACAGATTATTTTAATAGACAAATGTCTCATTTGTATATATTGTTAAATCTGTTAACAAAAAAATATAGTTCCAAAGGAACGCTCAAGTGTAGCAGTATAAAGTAGCTAAAATTAGCTGTAAATAAACTGTAGATGAACACTAATAAGTGCCTTAAAAGTAAATTTATTTGAGCGCGTGTTCGTCTAAAGTAACAAGACTTCATCAGAAACATTTAAATGACAAAAAAAGTAGTGCTTTTATATCTTACAACAGATTAAATAATTGCCAATCAATGAAAATACTTCTCTCATTATTTAAAGAAACATTTCTACTGTTCACAGTTCATCCATTTAAAAGTACCCTTTTAAACATCTATACTTTACTATTTAAAATACTACCTAATATATTTAATATAAACTTTACTAAGCCATTAGTTAAAAACTTTTACAAAAAAAATGTGCATTAATGTAAACATTGTATGAAAAAACATTATTGTTCAAGTTGGTTGGTAGCAGTTCCTGTGTTTTCTTTTTTTAAATCTGTTAGCACTTTACTCATATCCATCTTTTTAAAAAGATGTATGTATGATTACAAACATGCTTATGATTTCCTCTGCATTTCATAATAGCATTACAAGTAATATTTTTGTGTACACATCTTTCTTTGAAAATACATATAGTTATGAAAACTTGTTAAACGTTTTTATTATTTTTAATATGAATCAATGTAATAGAGAAAATTAAGAAACAAAAGTTTTTTTTGTTTTACTTACTATAGAACTCTGGCCTTCACAACTGCTACGGGGCCATTGATACATTTTTGCAAGTTATTGTAATAGTGACAGCACTGCTGGCTGAAGCAGGTTATACCTGCCAAATTTGAGAGGTGGTCACCTACCTCCTGCCAGATATCTGTTTTTTTTTCTAAATTGTATGCCGTGTACATGCCTTGATCATATCCCAGTACAAATCATTGAGAAGGTTGAGCAGTATCACGGTCTCCTTGTCAGACCAGCTAGGACAGTGCCTTCACAGGTCATCCATCGACCGGCAGAACAACAATCAGGGAAGTATGGTCAAGGATGTATTCATTTAGATTGGAAGCACTCCCTCTGGGATGTGACATCACTTTGAACAAACCCTGTTTACTATAGCAGGGACATTACAAAAGCTATTGATTTTATTGACAAGTTTGGTTTAACCAAAACTAATTTGTCTCATACGTTTTTCTTAAAGGAAACCAGTGACCTTTTCCTTCGTTGCTTGAATAAAACAGAATTATATGATTAATAATTACTGTTGCCAATGCTCATTGGTAAATGTAATTGTTTGTACCCTAACACCAGTATGTCTCATGTAATACAGAAGAATTTTTCTTGTAAGTTTTTTTTTGGGAGTGTGTGGAAATAAATGTCACTATGTATGTTATTTTAATGTTAGGAAATTATGATTTCTTTGAGGTGTTAGAGTGTGACACACAATGTTGGATAGGTAGGGATTACACTTCAGATTGCTGCAAACTTGACTTAAAATGCATTCTGATTTTGGTTACTCTGAGGCCATTTGCACATTCCTGCAGCAAGGTTGGGACAACTGCAGAGTGCCATGGGCTGTGGTGCAGTCTGCACTGCGTCTGTCTGATGTATATTCATGTTATTTTGGCCACTTGATCATGATCAGTGAAAATTCACCGATTCATTTCAGAACATGTTTGTTTACGATTACAGTTCATATAGATGAATGTAAATCAGTGTAATTTGCATGTAATACATGTAAATGGCCCTGGATTTTCAGCAAAAAGGTGAACATTGCCATAATAATTTGCCAGTAGCTGAGACAGGTGGCAATGCATTAGGATAACACAGACTTATTACAATAAGAAAATATTTAAAAAAATAGCAAAATTGAATAGGAACACAAAAAATGTCATTTAATTATTTAATTAAAGGTCATATTTAATGATTTTTACATATATGATAATATGAAATAGACTGCTGGATTTTTATCATTTGGAAGTTGTATTTCATGACAGCAGCAGTGGAAATGATTATTGATGACAGAAAATGATAATTACTGCGGTATAATTTACTGAGCATAGATGGGTATAAATGTAGTAATTTACCACTGAAGTTCTGCAGTGCTAAGTATATCAATACAAATGATGAATTGGAGATTTTTGTAGTGACAACGATAAATAAAATATGGCAGTATTAGGAGCACATGACAATGGCAGAGGGTAGGGCATAAATGACAGTAGTGATTGCATTCATTACCCTGAATGAACTGTAAGCAGTATATTGCAATTTTCACATTGCGCATTTAGTAATGAGGGAAAACAATGGATCAAAGCAGAGGAAGGATAAAGTACAGTTTTGTACCTACCATAAATGTAGATGTCCGAACTGGATAGCATCTGCAGTCATAACAACTGGGTTGTCCTGTCGTCAGGCAGCCCTTCAGTCGGCCGGATTCCAAAGTCCGGGTCCGGCTTCGGCAGATGTCGCACTTCACCCGACGTCATCTCTGTTGGTCTTCGGGTATAAAGGCATCAGCTGACGCCATTTTCCTCAGTGTTTCTTGCCCCAGATGCCAGTTGCCCTCATGGAAGGCTAAAATTTGGATAAATGCCAATGTTTCCAAAAGGATAGAAGGTAAACACAAAAAGTAAGCATGTATGTACATATATACAAACAAATACACCATAAGAGACTCCCCCCCACTAGCTAGCTATTAGGAGGGTAAACACCCTAGAGTACCACAGAGGGAAGGAGGGAGGGTAATCCTGACTGCAGATGCTATCCAGTTCGGACATCTACATTTATGGTAGGTACAAAACTGTACTATGTCCTTCATGGATGCATCTGCAGTCATAACAACTGGGTAGAATACCATAGCCAACAAGGGGAGGAGGATAAAACTAGATTATGGTGTGTTTAGGATCCCTTGCAGTACAGCAGTGGCAAACCCTGCTCGGGATCTGGAATATAGAGGCAAATTATAATGCTTGGCAAATGTATGCACGGAGGTCCAAGTAGCCGCCTCAATAATGTCTTTGGTTGCCACTCCTCGTAAGAAGGCTGTGGTAGTGGCTGTTGCCCTTGTAGAATGAGGTCTTATGTTCTGTGGAATTGGTTTTCCATGGAAGGAGTAACAGAATCGTATGCAATTTCCTATCCATTTGGAGATTGTCTGTTTGGAAATAGCTTTTCCTTCCCTTCCTGTTGCATAGGCTACAAAAGTTGGTCAGTCTTTCTGCTACTTTTAGTTCTGTCCAAATAGTAGCGTAGCTGTCTATGTACATCCAAGGTATGCAATATTCTTTCCCTCTGTTTTGTGGGTTGGGAAAGAAGGTAGGTAGGTGGATTGCCTGGTTTAAAGACACTCTGGATACCACCTTAGGCATAAATGTAGGATTAGTTCTCATAGACACTCTATCTTGGTGGAAGATTAGGAAGGGTTGCATTGCCATTAAGGCCTGTAGTTCTGAAACCCTCCTTGCTGAAGTAATTGCCAGTAGGAAAGCAGTTTTCCATGACAGGTGTTGTAGGTCTGCTGTTGCTGCTGGTTCAAAGGGTGATAGTGTCAATTTTTCTAGCACAAAGTTTAGGTCCCAAGCTGGTAATGGTGGTTTCCTTGGAGGTTTTACATTCTTGATTCCTCTGAGGAACTGCCTGAGCAAAGGGTGAGAAAAAACAGGTGGATCAAAGCTGTATTCTGCTGAAATAGCTGATTCATGTATCTTGATGGAGGAGTAGGACAGGTCTGAATGAAGAAGTTCGGCTAGGTACTCCAGAATGTTAGGCATATCTATGTTTGACACATCTTTTCCTCTTTCAGTACTCCAAATGACAAACCTTTTCCATTTTCCAGCATAGTTTCTTCTTGTTGAAGGTCTGCATGCTTCAAGAATAATGTCTCTAACTCTTTGGGAAAGTTCTGGATTAGCTGCTGCTATGTGATGTTCCATGCAGTCAGTTGCAACGTTTTTAGGTTTGGATGTATGATGCTGTAGTTGTTCTGAGTTAACATCAAAGGCATCAGGGTATTGGCCACATATTGTTCCGAGACATGCTCCTCAGCAGTGGGTACCAGTGTTGTCTTGGCCAGTTTGGAGCTATCAGGATTATCCTTGGACGTTCTTTCTTGATTTTTAGTAATACCTTGTGTATCAAGGGAAGAGGTGGGAATGCATATGCTGTTAGGCCTTTCCAGCTGAAGGAGAGCGAATCCACTTTCCATGCTAGTGGGTGGAATGTCCTTGTGCAGAATTTTTTGAGCTGGTGATTGGTAGGTGATGCAAATAGATCTATCTGAGGCATTCCCCATTTCTTTGAGATGGTCTTGAAGATGTCCGGGTGCAGCTTCCATTCGTGGGCATCCAATGTGGTTCTGCTTAATATGTCTGCTAGAGTATTCTCCTTTCCCGGTACAAATATTGCCTGTAACTGGATGTTGTAGCTGAGTGCCAGGGTCCACAGCTCCAAAGTCATTCTGCATAGAGGGTATGAATGAGTGCCTCCCTGTTTGTTGATGTACCACATGACTGTGGTGTTGTCTGTCCTTATCATCAACTGGCCCTCTTTGAGAAATGGTCTGAACTTTTGGATTGCCAGTTTTACTGCCAGCATTTCTTTTAGGTTGATGTGTAGGTGAAGTTGATCCTGTGTCCACAATCCTTGCACGCATTTGTCCAGCATGTGGGCCCCCCATCCTAGGTCTGAGGCGTCTGTTGTGATGGTCTGGCTTGCTTGACATCTGCGAAAGGGTAGCCCTGGGTTTGACTGGCATGCCTGAGCCCACCATAGGAACTCCTGTTTTAAGCATGGAAGTAATGGGATTTCTGTTTCTAGGCTGTGTCTGTGTTGGGACCATAAATTCTTTAGGTACCACTGTAGTTTTCTCATATGTAGTCTGGCAAATGGAACCAAGATTATGCATGATGCCATGAAGCCCAAGGCCTGCAGTACTTTTCTTGCTGTTAACTTGTTCAGTTTTGTTAGTGCCAAGAAGTAAAGAGGGAGTTCTTTTAGTTTTTCTGTAGTTAGGAATGCCATCTGTTTTACTGTGTCCAATTCCGCGCCCAAGAATGTCCTTGTTTGGGATGGTATCAGCCTTGACTTTTGTAGATTGACTGTGTATCCCAGTGCTTGCAGCAAGTAAATGACCCTTTGTAAATCTGTTGTCAGCTTGCTTTTGTTGTCCCCTTGTAGCAGGCAGTCGTCTAGGTAAGGGTAAATTTGAATTCCCTGTAGTCTGCAATGGGCGATTACTGATGCCAGGCATTTTGTGAATACTCTGGGCGCAGTAGATAAGCCAAAGGGCAATGCTGAGAATTGATAGTGCTCTGATCCTGCAAGAAATCTGAGGTATCTTCTGCAGATTGGTCGAATGGGGACGTGCAGGTATGCCTCCTTGAGATCTAGAGTTACCAGCCAACACTCCTTGCCCAGCATGGGAAGAAGTTGCTGTAGGGTCAGCATTTTGAATTTTGGGACAATGATGTATGTATTTAAGGCGGACAGGTCGAGAATTGGTCTCCAACTTTTTTCCTTTCTTGGAACTAGGAATAGTCTGGAGTAGAACCCTTTCCTTGCTCTGCTGTTGGCACTTTTCCACAGCTCTCATGTTTGCTAACTGCATTATCTGTTGTAGAGCCTCTGTTTTTTGATTTGGAGGTAGATTTGGCATTCCTCTTTTGACTGGTAAAGTGTGGAAGTGGAACCGTAACCTTGATCTATGGTTTGTAAAATCCACTTGTCTTTTGTTATATAGTGCCAGTTCTTTGAAAATAAGGTTAATTTTCCGCCTAGAGGAGCTGCTATTTGTTCCCTGGTAGGCGGATTTAGGGTTAAGTCACTGTGGTTGAGTTGATGTAGTGGCAGAGGTTGTGTCTGTGCCTCTGTTGTTACCTTGCCACTGTCGTCCTCTGTAGGCACCTCCCTGGATTGGTTTCTGCCTCTGGAACGTCTATTCCTGCCCCTTTGAGATCTTGTGGAGTCAGGAAAGGACCAATTTTGGCAGGCCAGTTCCTGCTAAACCTTGGGGCTGAACCTGCAAGAAATCTTTAACCGTTTGAACAGATTTTGCCTTTTCTTCCATTTTCTTCATAACCTGCTGGGCAGGTGTACCAAACAAACTTGTCTTATCCATAGGAGCATCTAGCAACTTAGCTTTAACATGATCCGGTAGAGCTTGCTCCTTTAGCCATGCATGCCTTCTTATCACTGTGCCAGTCATGGCTGATCTAAATGAAGCCTCCAGTGCATCATAGCCACATTTTAAGGAATGGTTACTAACCTGTTGTATGTTATTTACCATTTCTAATACATATTTCTTATCAATAGTTTCATCAGTGGTTAGTTTTTTAGTTAACTGATCAAGCATAAACTCTTGGTATTGTATCAAGTGAAACTGACAATTTACAGCTGAAGCTGAGAGAGTAGCAGAAGTGTAGACCTTTTGCCCCATCTGTCTAATGACCTTGCTTCCCTTTCTGAAGGAATAGGGTTTTTGCTATGGTCGCGGCTACTGCCTTGGGACCCTGGGATATAGTTTCGGGTCTGCAAGTGGGGCCTTGTAAAGGTGGTGATGAGTGTCTGGCACCCTGTAAAATCTGTCTGGTTTGGCAGGGGCTGGAGGTAAAGAATCTGGTGCGGAGCAGACATCATTGAAAGCATCATCCACCACAGAGAGAACAGGAGGTATAGCTAAGGGCCTGTGCTGTGGAAGGTGCAGAAAGGTCCTAAGTCTTTTCTGGAGTCTGAAAAATCCTGTTGCTGCCATTGGAAATGCTCTGCATGGCATGTAAGGTTTCCCCAAAGGAGAATTCTTCTGGTGGGGAAGCAGCTGGAATGGATTCTTCAGCATCAGAGTCTTCAAAATTGGAGAAAGGAGCCTCTGGCTGATCAGTTATGTCTGATTCATCGGCAGACTCATCAGAGGACACTGGCTCAGGGGGGCTCTGCCCTAGGTCTCTTCTCTGGGGGCTGAGAGGCCCTGTCTGGGTGAGATTGAGATCCTCTAATTAATGAAATTAAATCTTCTGCCAGAGTAAGCATTTGAGAACTAGAGGATGGCCTGGTTGTAGGGGTTTAACAGGCACTGTTTTAGTAGTCTTTGCTGCTTTAGCCCTGGCGAAGGCCTTAATGGACATGGCTGCTGGAGGCCTAGCAGCACCATGTGCTGGGGTAGAGACATCCAAGGGAATGGTGTCTGATAAGTCAGTGGCAACCACCGTAGTGGATAAAATTTCTGAGGCCGTTTCAAGAGTGGTAGCAGGGGCCTCAGTTGTAGAGATAGATTCAGCTGTACTTTGATCAGTTTTCTCGGTTTCGGCCGAAACCGAGACACTCGCGGTTTGCTTAACCATGGTTTCGGCCGAAACCGCGGACCGCGAGTGTCGGTCTTTATCTTTGCGTTTTTGGCAGATTGGGTTGTCGGAGGATCCGACGGCATAATGTACGCAAAATCAGAACCGAAAAACTGTTCAGCAAACTCCGACCGACGCCTAAGCGTTCGTCGGTTGAACAACACAGGCGAACAGGCTGCTACGCCGTGGGCTGGGCCTAAACAAGGCAGACAATAAGAGTGGAAATCTTTATGAGGTATTTGTTTCCCACAGGTTAAACAATTATTAACTTTTTCTGACATCGGCTGAGGCAAGAAAGAGTCCCCAACGGGGTACTTAGCTTTAGAAGTCTTCGAAGTAGTATTCGGTAGAAGTAATCTCTGGATCCGACCGACCGGCACTTGCGAACAGCTTCTGCTTCGGGCGCCACGCGGCAAGAAAGACTGAGGAAAATGGCGTTGGCTGATGCCTTTATACCCGAAGACCAACAGAGATGACGTCGGGTGAAGTGCGACATCCGCCGAAGCCGGACCCGGACTTTGGAATCCGGCCGACTGAAGGGCTGCCTGACGACAGGACAACCCAGTTGTTATGACTGCAGATGCATCCATGAAGGACATCTTCAGCCATGAGGAAAATCATGCCCTCATGGTAACACTTATGACATATAGGAAAATTCTTTTTGATAATGGGGGTCTAGACAAGTCAAGAGGAACAAGGCTTGGACTTACGTAGCTGAAATTGCTGCAGTGGGCGAGAGAAACTGAGCATTGGCACAGTGCATGAAAGGGGCAAATGATATGACAGCATGTGCCAGAAGCAAGGCCAGGCAGAATGGCAGAATGCAATTACTCATACCACTATGAGGGCACCTCCCAAATCTTATTCACTTAACACCAGATGGGCAGTACCTTTTATCCATTTGTGCTGCTGACTATGACACAGGCAAATGGTGGAACAGTAATAATTAGAGGTGGTGTGAACACTGCTCAATCCTACCAATGTAGGAACTATTACAATAATATAATACATTATTTTAGAAAAGAATGGACTATAAGACAATACAGTTGTTATTTAGGAATATCATAAGAGAATAGAATGCAATTAAAGACAGTGTGAGAAAACTATATGCTGAAAGAAGTGACAATCGGTGAAAATTAATGTTTTCAAATATTTTTTTACAGCGCCAGCAGCAGAAACAAAGAGTTCAACTATACTAATAAATTTGGATGATGTCAGCTGCAAAAGGGGTGTTGCTGCTGCTGCTGATGATAACATAGTTATATCTATGAGGAAGAATGAGGAAAGTGGCAGCCAAGTTTAATGGCAGGATCTCACCTCCCACAACATGTTAGCAACTCCACAGGAAGTGACAGTGTATTACAACATCAAGCACAACCTGGCATGCCACTCATGCTTCTACAGGAGGAATACCCCTGCACTTCTACATCAGTATCCACAAACACCCGCACCTCTACACCAGTATCCCAAAACCCCTGCACCTCTACACCAGTATCCCCAAACCCCTGAACCTCTACACCAGTATCCCCAAACACCCGCACCTCTACACCAGTATCCCCAAACCCCTGCACCTCTACACCAGTATCCCCAACCCCTGCACCTCTACACCAGTATCCCCAACACACACACCTCTACACCAGTATCCCCAAACCCTGCACCTCTACACCAGTATCCCCAAACCCCTGCACCTCTACACCAGTATCCCCAAAGCCCTGAACCTCTACACCAGTATCCCTAAACACCCACACCTCTACACCAGTATCCCCAAACCCCTGCACCTCTACACCAGTATCCCCAAACCCCTGCACCTCTACACCAGTATCCCCTAACACACGCACCTCTACACCAGTATCCCCAAACCCTGCACCTCTACACCAGTATCCCCAAACTCCTGCACCTCTACACCAGTATCCCCAAACACCCGCACCTCTACACCAGTATCCCCAAACCCCTGCACCTCTACACCAGTATCCCCAAACCCCTGCACCTCTACACCAGTATCCCCAAACACATGCACCTCTACACCAGTATCCCCAAACACCCGCACCTGTACACCAGTATCCTCAAACCCCTGCACCTCTACACCAGTATACCCAAACACCCGCACCTCTACAGCAGTATCCCCAAACCCCTGCACCTCTATACCAGTATCCCCAAACCCCTGCACCTCTACACCAGTATCTCCAAACACACGCACCTCCACACCAGTATCCTCAAACACCCGCACCTCTACACCAGTATCCCCAAACCCTGCACCTCTACACCAGTATCCCAAAACACCCGCACCTCTACACCAGTATCCCCAAACCTCTGCACCTCTACACCAGTATCCCCAAACCCCTGCACCTCTATACCAGTATCTCCAAACCCATGCACCTCTATACCAGTATCTCCAAACCCATGCACCTGTACACCAGTATCCCCAAACCCCTGCATCTCTGCACTAGAATCTCCAAACCCATGCACCTCTACACTATTATCTCCAAACCAATGCACTTCTACATCAGTATCCCCAAACCCCTGCATCTCTACACCAGTATCCCCAAACCCCTGCACCTCTATACCAGTATCCCCAAACCCCTGCACCTCTACACCAGTATCCCCAAACGCACGCACCCCTACACCAGTAACCTCAAACACCCGCACTTCTACACCAGTATCCCCAGACCCCTGCACCTCTACACCAGTATCCCAAAACACCCGCACCTCTACACCAGTATCCCCAAACCTCTGCACCTCTACACCAGTATCCCCAAACCCCTGCACCTCTATACCAGTATCTCCAAACCCATGCACCTGTACACCAGTATCCCCAAATCCCTGCATCTCTACACTAGAATCTCCAAACCCATGCACCTCTACACTATTATCTCCAAACCAATGCACTTCTACACCAGTATCCCCAAACCCCTGCATCTCTACACCAGTATCCCCAAACCCCTGCACCTCTATACCTGTATCCCCAAACCCCTACACTTTTACACCAGTATCCCCAAACACCCGCAACTCTACACCAGTATCCCCAAACCCCTGCACCTCTACACCAGTATCCCCAAACCCCTGCACATCTATACCAGTATCTCCAAACCCCTGAACCTCTACACCAGTATCTCCAAACCCCTGCACCTCTACATCAGTATCACCAAACCCCTGCACCTCTACACCACTATCCCCAAATACCCGCACCTCTACACCAGTATCCCCAAACCCCTGCACCTCTACACCAGTATCTCCAAACCCCCGCACCTCCACACCAGTATCCCCAAACCTCTGCATCTCTGCACCAGTATCTCCAAACCCATGCACCTCTACACTAGTATCTCCAAACCAATGCACCTCTACATCAGTATCCCCAAACCCCTGCACCTCTACACCAGTATCTCCAAACCCCTGCACCTCTACACCAGTATCCCCGTACCCCTGCATCTCTACACCAATATCCCTAAACCCCTGCACCTCTACACCATAATTTCCAAACCCACAGGAACACTTTGAGGATGATGGCAGACATTCAGAGGCAAAATGCCCACAACAACACCTTTAGAAAGGGAAGCAAGGTGCAGGAATGTCTTACATTTACCTCAGAAAACATGTAAAGCATTGGCTGCCCAACAGGAAATGTGCTATGACATTGTTAGGACTCAGAGCACTGCCACAGAGATTCAGCTGGAAAGGATCAGAGTCCTCTAACATATGCATGATGATTTCCAACACTACTTGGAAATGGCTGAGATTAGTTATAATGCTGTGATCGCACTGATGTGTAGTATGGTGACACACCAAGACTCAGTGGCCACCGCCATTAATACACTACTTAGGACATACCAGAGTTAACCTGGCAGAGGATGGCGTACTGTCCTGAAATATACATGATAATACTGTTGCTTGTCATGACAGTAATGTCAGTAGACAATGTGAACCACCCCTTTACCTGCACAGCCTCATGCCATGCACAAGCCTGCCACATGGAGTCCTTTACCACTACTTCTAGCTGGTCATCATTACTCAAATTTGGAGTGAAACTGTGACAGCATGGGTCACTTTACCACCAGACTGGCACTTTATCATGTTATATAGAATGCAGCATGCAGTACATGTCCTGCAGAAAGAAGCTGGGTCATACTGAAGGGCACCCATAGACTCACCAAGGCACCTGAAATGCCTCTTAAGGAGGCCAAAGACCCTCTCAATGACACTATGGGTCTGGAACAATGATGTGCAGCTCCACTTGGCTTTTGCACAGGTGTCATGAGCCATGAGTCCAGTGGATATCAGGGATCACCGAAAAAAAAAAAAAGCTAGAGATAGGGAATAGGTGGGGGGGGGGGCAAAACAAAAATGTATTCAGCAATATATTTTAAGGTGAATAACTACTCAAATACAATATAAAAAATATTTTTCCACTTGCCAACAGGATGGTCACTGGACATCTTTCCATAAAGGAAGAGGTGGTAGAATAACCTAGTGTGCCTGATACAGGAAACATGTGCACTGCCAGAATGCTGGACACAGACAATGGTGATGCACTCCCATGCATCATACATCGCCTGGCAAATTATGGAATAGTAGCCATTCCTATTGCAGTACCACTCCCACTGTGGACTAGGAGGAACCCTAATTGCAATATGGGTGCAATCTATTGCACCAAGTACCTCCAAGAAAGGTGCCAGCCCATAAAAGGCATGGATAGCCCTGGCTTGGCCTTAAGGTGACACTGGGAAATAGATCTACTGAGCCACACTTGCCATGAGTACATTCAGGAACTCCTGAAGTATGCTCATAGCAGAAACCTGTGAGATCCCAAACATGTCCCCTGTCTGCCTCTGGAAGGTCCCTGTGGCAAGTATAGTGACAGCTATGCATAACTTTGTGTCCACAGAGATAAGAAATCCATGCATTCCTACAGTGTCCCTATGTGAGTCAAACATATCAACCAAGACCTTTATGATATCCCTGTCCACGGTGAACTTATAAAGGATTTCCTGATTATCAAAGTAATAATGAGTAATGCTTTGCTTATATTTTCACCTTCTTGGCCGGTAAGCACTGCTGGGTGTAAGTGGTTTTGGCCCAACCATGACAAGCAACTCAGAGATGGAAATAACAAAGCTAGCAGCAAGTGAAGGAATTTTTGCTGATTGCAACTCTAATAGATTTGTCAAGACTTTTTTTATATAGCGCATCAGCAACCACCACAGAAAAGTGGGGAAATTTAACTATGAATCGCAAATAGAGTAAAACAAACTTCATTAGCATACGGAAATTTACATCACTCCTCATTTGCAACTCATTAATTGTACATTTGTGAAAGCACATTTGAGGTCCTCTCACATTGGCCTAAATGGCCTCTGTAAATTGCAGCTCATTTGTGTTTGTCCATGAACATAGAGGACGGCCGCAGAGCATTTGTGTAACTATGAATAGTGGCCTTCACCTTTATACTTATGCAACACAGTACGTCTATTAGTAGATTTCATTGGTGCTTCCTATTAAATAGTTTATTAAAATGCCACATAAACTCCTCAATTCCATCTCCCAAGCACTATAAACCTCCCCATCTACCACAGTGCTACTTCACCCCTTGCCTCTACTTCTTCGCATACCTCATACTACATAAACTCCTCCTATACCCACTCCTTTTGCTACTAGAAATCATCCTTTATCTCTCCCACCTCTCCTTCTTCTCTCTGTCTTCCCCTCATAGTTCCTATATATAAAAAAAAAAGCTTTTTATCTGTACAACATTTTTCCTGTTTCATCTGGAGTGCTTATACTTTGCAAATAACTATTTGACCATATGAATCTCATTTTTTTTCTATAAATCACTATATAAATAATGTTTATGACTTTATGAATCTCAGTTTTTGCTTACTCATTACCTAAAAGTAGAAATGTCATATTTTTATTATTTTTAATAATTAATAATATTCCTTTTAATTTTTCATTTAACTGCATATTATCTTTGTATGTTTGCACTGTTCTGCTACCTTATAACTTTGTATAATTTTTTTATATAATTGACTACATCTATGGAGCTTTTCTCCCTGGGCCTCCACTGAAAATGGGTTCTTCCAGGCCCAGTGGACTATCCCAGTCATCAAACTGTAATAAATAAAAAAAAAATAAATGCACTCTAATCTCTCTAATGCAATATGGAAGGATATGTACCACTTTCCTAACAACAGAATTCAGTGTCTTTATGCTAAGGGGCCTGAACCTTTTAGGCCTTTAAGTCATCATTTTTTTCATCATTATTTAAATTTGCTTCTTTACGTTCAGTACTTCGTTCAGTACTTCGGCAGCATGTTATCTCAGAATTTAATGTTTATGCCTCATACTACCAGGGTTTAATCCTGACATGTGGTTACTGTGTGGAATTTTCTTGTTCTTTCTATTTCTGAATGTGCTTTCTCTGGGTGCTTTAGTTCCCTCCCACATTCACAAAGCATGCCGGTCTATTTGAAACTCCCTATACAGATACAATATAGCCTTACTTTTGTGGCCCAAGTTATATGTGAGAATTCTATGAGGAAGGCCATTTCACTGAGTCAATAAATAAATGCACTGCATGTAACCATGCAGATATTACATTTCTAGAGCGACAGTTTGATCTCATCTCTCTCTCTCTGTGAGACTTGTTATGCTTCTGTCAAAAGATAGCACATTAGACGGTAATGGGAATACAATTCCTGTGACAAAAGTGGAGCATGCAATTTAATTACATCTTTCATGCAAAAGTACCATATTCACTGAGGAGGGATAACTGACTCTGTGGGAACTTCATCTATCTGTTGATTTCAATTGGCTCTGAAAACAGATGTCACACTGTATGTTTCCTCAGGCAGTCATTTCATTTCTGTAACAGCAGGCAATGCATTCACTGTTTCCCATCACTCTTAACGATGTATATTGATCCAGAGGTTTTTATGACTTTCAATTAACAAGTAACAAATAAATGTCATTCAATAATATGTTTCCAGCAGATGAGACCAGAACTGGCTCTTTGGCAAATGATAAACCTAAAAGTAAGTGTTAGCATTCTGTACCAATTGTGTTTGAGGGAAAAGGAAGAAACAGCTGCGTTTGCAGTGTAGCTGTTTATAGTATGCTGTATTACGTGTTTATATACATAGTATTCAAGCTTTTGCTTAACAACAGTACCAAATTAATAATATTAGAAAGATGCCTTCTCAGACCCTCCTTCAAATACTCATGTTATTGCGTGAAATGCTAGACTGTTCATATTCTGTAAAAATTGAGTATGTAAAGAAATATTTGAATCCTGATAACAACAAAACACAATTATATGGTATATCTGGTTAAGTGCAGTTACTGTAACAAAGGCGTAAAGCTCCATTATGTAAAACACTATGTGATGAAGTAACCTGAGATATCATGACATGCTTAAACACAGGCAATTCCAAGAGAGGATTTCTGTATCCTCTCATTGCATATTATGCATATGAGGAATTACAAGACCTCCTATCTGATTCAGCAAAAATGTCAACCCAAATAATCCTGAAGTTTGAATAAGTATAAGTGCTGTATGTCAAATGCATCTATATAAATAATTGTGTTGCTTCTGTTAGGGCTCTGTAGGGTGCAGTCTAGCTGTATTACAAGTTAGGTATCTGACACTAACTGCACATAGTGGTATGCTTACAAGTCGGTGACAAGTCCAAGACTTTCAGTGTTAGTAGCACAACAAGTAGCTAACTTGTATTTGGTGCAGAAGGCTGTGGGTTCTAGTCTATCGATTGTTGATGCTACAGTGCACACTGTTTTCAGATGAAGCGCTAAACCAAAGTGCCATCTGCTTGAATTTGTGGTAGCTCAAGTGGATATAAAAAAGTCCCAAGGTGCCTTTCAAAGATGTAGCGGATGTTCCCTGATGCCCTGGCCAAAATGGGGAGTGCTCCACTCTTGAGTACACTGTTTTCAGATGAAGCGCTAAACCAAAGTGCCATCTGCTTGAATTTGTGGTAGCTCAGGTGGATATAAAAAAGTCCCAAGGTGCCTTTCAAAAAAGTAGCGGATGTTCCCCGATGCCCTGGCCAAATTTTCCCCTAGTAGTATAAATAACACCTGAGGTCTTCCCTGAAGAGGTGCTCCACTCTTGAGTACACTGTTTTCAGATAAAGCGCTAAACCAAAGTCATCTGCTTGAATTTGTGGTAGCTCAAGTGGATGTAAAAAAGTCCCAAGGTACCTTTCAAAAAAGTAGCGGATGTTCCCTGATGCCCTGGCCAAAATTTCCCCTAGTAGTATAAATAACACCTGAGGTCTTCCTTGAAGATTTGCTCCACTTTTGAGTACACTGTTTTCAGATGAAGTGCTAAACCAAAGTGCCATCTGCTTGAATTTGTGGTAGCTCAGGTGGATGTAAAAAAAGTCCCAAGGTGCCTTTCAAAAAAGTAGCAGATGTTCCCTGATGCCCTGCCCAAAATGGGGGGTGCTCCATTCTTGAGTACACTGTTTTCAGATGAAGCGCTAAACCAAAGTGCCATCTGCTTGAATTTGTGGTAGCTCAGGTGGATGTAAAAAAGTCCCAAGGTGCCTTTCAAAAAAGTAGCGGATGTTCCCTGATGCCCTGACCAAAATTTCCCCTAGTAGTATAAATAACACCTGAGGTCTTCCCTGAAGAGGTGCTCCACTCTTGAGTACACTGTTTTCAGATGAAGCTCTAAACCAAAGTCATCTGCTTAAATTTGTGGTAGCTCAGGTGGATGTAAAAAAGTTCCAAGGTGCCTTTCAAAAAAGTAGCGGATGTTCCCTGATGCCCTGGCCAAAATTTCCCCTAGTAGTATAAATAACACCTGAGGTCTTCCCTGAAGAGGTGTTCCACTCTTGAGTACACTGTTTTCAGATGAAGCGCTAAACCAAAGTGCCATCTGCTTGAATTTGTGGTAGCTCAGGTGGATGTAAAAAAGTCCCAAGGTGCCTTTCAAAAAAGTAGCGGATGTTCCCTGATGCCCTGGCCAAAATTTCCCCTAGTAGTATAAATAACACCTGAGGTCTTCCCTGAAGAGGTGCTCCACTCTTGAGTACACTGTTTTCAGATGAAGCGCTAAACCAAAGTGCCATCTGCTTGAATTTGTGATAGCTCAGGTGGATGTAAAAAAGTCCCAAGGTGCCTTTCAAAAAAGTAGCGGATGTTCCCTGATGCCCTGGCCAAAATTTCCCCTAGTAGTATAAATAACACCTGAGGTCTTCCCTGAAGATAGGCTACTAGTCTAATAGGACTAACCTTGACAGCAAAAGGAAATTAAATAAAATAAATAAATTGTGTAGTCCCCCAGAGTTCTGTGCTGGGCCCTCTCCTCTTTGGTATCTACTTCTCAGATGTCAAAACCTCAAAAGCCTTTGGCTAACCAGGTTTGCACATGGTTACATACTGGGGGCAGTCACTGAATTCCCCAGAGCTAAGATTAACCTTTTCGAAAGTCTAATGCAGACAAACACTTGGTGCCACAGCCATGACTTAAAAGTCAATACCACGAAAATTCATTATAGTACCTTTTGGGAAGTCTACCACCCCAGGTAACTATGACATCAATAAAACACCCTTAAAAGTTGATTCACTAGTCAGGGATCATGCAGATAATACCCTAGCCCTTGACCAACATCTGTCCAATGTAGAGGTGTACTGATGTTGGGGAGCAGAGTGCGGTCCACCCTGGGTGCAATCGCAGTAAGGGGATGCAACCTTCTGGATTGGATTTTCATTAAAAAATCCATTTGTTGCCCTTTGAAAGCTTTTCATATTTAAAACTAATGCCCTCTCTGTGCATCCTTGTGTGTGTCAATGCACCTGTTGATTACTCCTTTTTCGCATCCCATTTGGAAAATTCTAATACGAGATATTTTTACTGGGTGCTGCCACCGCAAAAGTGTGTGTGTGTGTGTGTGTGTGTGTGTGTGTGTGTGTGTGTGTGTGTGTGTGTGTGTGTGTATGTGTGAAATGCCCTACTTAGGGATGGCTGGTTAGGTAATTTCATCAGGCTCAAATCCTGTATCTTGGTCACAGGAAACAAGAGCATAAATCCTCTACACAAACTGCCAAACTACTAAAAAAGTGAGTTTTGGTGCATTTTCAAGGAATTGAGTTTAAGTGCATTTTCAATTAATTGTACGCTTCAGTGCATTTTCAAAGAATTGTGAACTTCAGTGCATTTTTGAGGAACTGTGAGCTTCAAGGGAACTGAAGTTTATTGCTGCTCATGTTAAGTCTGTTTCAAATCTGCAGCAAGTTAAGTTTTGCAAAGGGTAATAGCTGAACAAGTAGCAAACTTGCTTTTGATGCAGAAGGCTGTGGGTTCTCTCCCACAGCATATGGATAGAATGCTGATACTGTCTTGTACTTTAAGGGGGGTGAATATGGTGCAGTCCTGAGTGTGTCCTCCTTTGGATGAGATGCCTAGTAATTATGAACCATTTGTTGGTTTGTGACATAGGAAATGTATTCTTCATGGGCAACAGATACTGAATTTGTAGATGAAACATTGAAGTATAAAATTGTTTGTTAGCAGTAACCTTTTCATTGGTTACAAATCTCTTTGATGTGCAATTATTCAGATGGATTTTACTTCTGCAAAGATTGTTCATATTGGTGGATTGTAATGATAGAAGTTTGAGTGGCTTTTTATTGCTGAAATGTTCTGAAGTGGGCAGTTTTGTCATTATTGAGTCATATGCCTTGTTTCACTGCTTACTGGAAAAATGTTAAAAACTACAAAATTAAAGCACACTCAAGCAAGAGGTGATGTATTAGACAAGGAATATAATTTAATACACTCAGGAAGATGAATCAAAGAACACATGCATGTATACATGGTCCTAAAAATGAGTACAAAGGGCCTATGGTTTGAAAGCAGCCCAATGGTCAACTTTACCCGCCAATGGCCAGATGCATTGTATTTGATTGTGGGTTTCAATGTCATTTCAATGTATACAAGTTTCAAGGGCAGAGAAGTTTATTGTTAATGCTAAGTCTGTTTTCATTGTGAGAATATATTGTCTTATTTAGCAAATGTCTATTGGTGTCTGTGCTATAAAATTTGAAATAAAAAGGCATTCTTTAGTTTTGTCCACAACATCAAAGGCAATACACAATTGTGAGCAGAGCTTATTGTAAATGGAGCCATCTATACTGACCCAGATGATATAGCAAACCTACTGGCTGAAAATTTAGGACCAACATTGTGCAACTTAAAAATAAAGATATGGCATCTAGCAAACCAACTGGCCGAAAATTCAGGTCCAACTTTAGCCATCTCTCCCCATCAACTTTCCTCAGGAAATACCATCAAGTATAACCCCCCCCCCCTGCTATCACTAGGGAACAGGTCTTTAATGCTTTCTCTACGGCCAAGAACACTTCCTCAATAGACTCAGACAATATCGCAGATTGCTTTCTAAATAACATGAAACATGATTTATTAGGTCGTCTGGAATTACTATTTAACTTTAGCCTCTAAACAGGCTTTGTGCATCATGAATGGAGAATAGTAACAGTCTTCCTTTTGCACAAAATTGGGCCATCTACAGACCCATATGTCTCACTAGTCTCATATGCAAAGCCATGGAAAGGGTTAACATGGAAATGATCAATAATGACATAGAAAACCACCAGACACTGGACCCAACCCAATTTGTTTTTTTCAAGGGCAGGTCATGCCTACTCAACCTAGTGGACTTCTTTGAGAAGGTCACCAAAGCAATGGATGAATGCAAAATTGTTTATGCCACCTACCTTGACCTGGCCAAGACATTTGACACAATACCCCACTCGGGCATTATTGATAAATGTAAGAGGTTAGGTACAAACCCATATGTAACCCAGTAGAGAGCCAGCTGTCTCACAGATAGGATCCAGGAAGTTAGAATTAGGGATTCCACCTCTAATAAGAGGCCAGTTACAAATGGAGTCCCTCAGGGATCAGTCCTGGGACTGCTCATTTTTGGCATTTACTTCTCTGAAGTCAAGGCCAACATCATTGGCCTCTGGTTGACTAAATTTGCAGATGACTGCAAATTAGGAGCTGTCATTGAATCACCTACTGACACAAATGTTCTCCAAGAAGGGCTAATACAGACAAATAAATGGTGCCAGAGCCATGGACTAAAACTAAATGGCAAGAAAATGCATAATAGTATCCTTCGGGAAGTCATCCACCACTGGTAACTATCATATTGACAACACACCCCTAAGAGTTGACCCAGTAGTCAGGAACTTGGGAGACACATAGACAGTAATCTAAACCTTTGACCATCACATGCCTACAGTACTGAGGAAATCATTCTATGTTGTGCAACTTAAAAATAAAGGTATGGCATCTAGGTCCAAGGAAGTCTCTGTTCCACTGTATTTGGCATTTGTCAGGCCCATCATTGAGCACAATACCCCCTTTGGTATGTAACTAACCAGGCATATGTGGAATCCCAGGCGTATATTTTCTGTTCCCCATCCAGTTATCTAGGTTGCGCTTAAAAATGTTTAATGTGGTTCTGTGCTTTATGTGAAGAGGGAGTCTATTCTACAAAAGGTGGAGTCTCTGGGACACAAATCTGTCCTGCCAACAAGTCCTATTGATGTCACAGACCAGGTTGAGGTTGCACATGTGGGCTACTTGAGTGGAGCTTGACTTGTGGATATGCAACTGTCCCATCAGGGTGGGGTCTGAGATTGCTTTGTATGCCAGACAGAGGTCACTTCTGAGGAGCCTGTAGGAGACTGAATAGAGGGACAGGTCTTTTAGCCTATCTGTGTAGAGTAGATGTTTGAGGCCCTGGATTGTCTGGGTGTGGAACCTCTGTGGTCTCTACAGCTGCTGCATGTGCTTTGTGAGCTATATGGGGAAAGGGGCATTGTACTCAATAATGGGTCTTATAAGGGAAGAATACAGGGATGTTATGACCACCTTGCCCCTGGATGAGATACCCTTACTTATGAGATGGGCCATGTAGAAAGCTTTCCATACAAAGGAAGCAATATAGTGGTCAAAAGCCAGTTTGCTATCAACCTTGGTGCTCAAGTCCCTCACAACTGATTGCGTGCCTAGTGTCCTATTATCAATGTGATAATATGTGGGGATGTCACTCTCTCCAAAAGTGATGATGATGTATTATTTGGCATTCAGTTTGAGGTCATATTTCTGGCATCAGTTATTTGTTTGGGTGAGACCCTCTTGGAGGATGCCAGCATCACAAGGGGAATTAATGACAGCACCCAGCTTGCAGTCATCTGCAAACTTGATCAGCCATAGCCCACTAGATTTGGCCTGCACCTCTGAGAAGTAGGCCCCAAGACCTATCCCTGGGGTACACCACTTGTTACGGGTCTACCACTTGAGGTGGCTTCCCCTATTTTGAATAGGTAGGTTCTATCAGTAAGCCAGTTTGCTAACCATCTGATAACATATGGATTGATGCCTAGTTGAGATAGTTTATCTATTATACCTGAGTGGGGAATAGTATCAAAGACCTTGGCTAGGTCAAGGTAGGTAATGTGCACCATCTTCTTCTCATCCATGGCCTTGGTGACTGTCTCAAAGAAGTTGACCAAAGTCAACAGGAATGACCTCCCATTGACAAAACCAAACTGTTTGGGATCAAGTGTCTGGAGGTTGCCAGTGTCCTTATTAATGAGGTCCATGATAATCTGCTCCATGACCTTGCAGATCAGGCTACTTAGGCTGATGGGTCTATAATTTCCTGGTTCGGTGGATGCTCCACCTTTGTGCAGTGGGATGATAGTAGCTGTCCTCCACTCAGCTGGGATGAAGCCAGTACTCAGGCTTTGGTTGAATAGGGTGCCTAATGGTGCTGCAAGTTCCTGTCAAAGTTCATGTAGGATGCAGTCTGGGATGTTATCGGGTGCCATGTAGGCTGTATTTTTTGCCTTTGAGAGGGCAGTGATGACTTGCTACCTTGAGATAAGGGGAGAGGTGCATGTACTGGGGATGTCCTGTTTTACTGATGGGGGGACAGAGGAGTGAAGTTTTCACTGAACCTGTCTGCCAGCAGGTTGGCTATATCTGCAGGGTTTATGTATGTGGTGCCCTTGACCACCAGTTCTGAGCAGATCTGTGTGCTTCCCTTGAGATTGCGGACATATGTGAAGAAAGCCTTATGATTGTCTTTAGTAGATGTGGCCAGTTTGGACTCAAAGTTTGCTTTGGAGGATTTTACTAGTGCTCGTATTTGCTTGTTTAGGCTAAGGAGAGATTGCTTCCAATTAGATACCTGCTCCTTCTTGGTCCTGCACAGCAATGTTTTCCTTTTATTATAGAATGTATTTAATAAAGATGTTCATCAGGAAGGTTTACTCTTCTTGAGGAAGAGGATTTAATCCTGTCTGGTAATTCTGATTCCATGCAGCTATATAAATGCTCATATAGTACGTTGGTGTAAGTTTTGGACATATGTGCTAATTTCTGTGGAGGGGGAGAGGGGTGTGAATCTGTTTATACCTTTCCTCAGGAGGTTGGAATCAGCTTTGGAGAAGTGTTTTTGATTGACCTAGGGGGGGTCATGGGAGATGGTGACTTAAAAAGTGACTGATTTAGGGTCATATGTATTTATGATGAATAAGCAGATAAAAAAATGATCAAATAGTATGAGTGGGAAAGCAGAAGCTTCAAAGCATCAGGAGCATAGTGGGTGGCAGGAGGAGTAAGGAGACAGACACAAAGAAAGGAGTCAAAGGAGACCATGCACGAGAAGGCAGTTGGTACATAATAACGCCATTGCAGTTATCTCTTGTTTCAGTGAAACTTAGAGCGTACCTTCTATGCCATTGTGGAACCAGCAAGCATAGCGAATGTAATTCATTAGTACTGAAAGTTACAGAATCATATTAACACTGTTTGCAGTTCCATATCTCTTTGGGTAGTGATCAAAGGCAAAGGTCACTGTTGTAGAGTTTCTACTGTTCTACAGATTGGGTTATACAGATAGATGGATATAATGTTTCTGCAATTTTATCCTTGCCTTTTGAACAAAGCTTCAATACCCCAAGAACATTCACTGTTTATATAGTACTTACTTTTTGCACCATTCAAATGTAATAAATACCTGATTACTAATAAATAAACATGCACTGCCCACTGATGGGACTTGTTTGTAAGAAATATATAACAGTAGACATTTTATCTTCAAACAGGTGTCAGTAGCACTATAATTCATATTTTAATTTGACATTACATCTGCAATAAATGCATGCCCAGAATATATTTCTTGGCTTCCTTAGGTTTCATATGAAAAATTAAACTCTGGCAAGATTAACTCTAATTCATGCCAAAGTGCCCTTATGGTTGCAGTAATCAAACTAAGTGATCTTGCAATAGTTCCTTCTGCTTACTGTTAACATTAAGAGATCTCATGTGAGATTTAAAACATGAAACTGTTGTCAAGTGAACTCAGGGTATGCACCCAGTATTACCTGGTAAAGTTTACTTTTGTCTCCAAGTAATAAGTATAGTTGGAAACTCTGACAACCAGAAATCACATTGTCACTGAGAAAAAAACATAAGGAATAATTCTGAGTCATTCACACAAATGTGGGATAGATATTATTTCATTTGGCCAAACTGTTTAGTCTACTGATTCATACCATTAAACCTGTACTGTAGTTTCCACCTATGCTGTGTCTGAATTCCCCCAGGAGAAACTTTTATCATATGTAGAAAAATCATCAAGCCTATCCATGTAGTACAGTTTGCTGAATATACATTTAGTTGAAGGTCACCACTATTCTTCAAATGCACAGGTTAGCTGTTGATGTCATAGCCAACCTGTATATGACAGCTTACCAATAGATTAATTGTTGGTAATGGTTGTGCAACCATGGAGTTAGTATATGATATCTATGAGGTACTTCTCTGGAGTACATGAAAAGAGACACGGAAGAGCTCTCTGATCATGTAGCCCAGGCTGGTATGACCCTGACCCTGAGTAGCATCCTGCCCTTACCAAGAATGGTACCACGGTATAAAGAAAAAAATTCTTGATTTCAACAATTGGCTAAGTTTCTAGTGTCATTCAAAAGGGATCCAGTGTCTTTCCGCCTGGCATGACATGCTTGACAAGCCACGCTGCTTCGCTAGAGATGGCTTGCACCTGTCACCCTTAGGCTTTCGAATACTGGCCAAGGCTCTTGCCACCCCCCATAGTGCCTTTTTAGGCAAGGCTCAAAAGACAAACCCACAGCCGTAAATAGCACAAGTAACAAAAAAAACCTGAGGGTAATGCTCAGTATGGAGAAAATCAATATATGTGCAGTAACAGAAACCTGGTTTAAGGCTCCAGAGAGCACCCCAGCACTACCAGGCTACAACTCATACCATACATTTCGGCCACAGAACCCAAACCAAAATACAAAAGGCAGGGGCGTATCCATATTCATCAAGGGTACCCACACATCCAGGTTAGTGGCACAGCACGATGCTTCAGAGATCATCCACGTGCAACTAACAATGGGCAAAACTGCAATTCAAATTGTAGCTTGCTACAGATCACCCACTATGTTCCAGGACCCTCGTTCTGTGTTTCTGGGAACACTGGGAAACATAAAGGTCCTACCAAACACCCTAATATTGGGTGATTTCAATTACCCAAACATTAACTGGGAGAACTGCTCAAGTACTAACTCCCTTGCCCAACTTTTCCTAGAATTTATAAACTCAAACACCCTGGTTCAGCTGGTCAACACTCCCACCAGAGGTGACAACATATTAGACTTGGTCATCACCAACATGGGCTACCGGTGTTCCACAACAGAGGTCAACCCCTCGCTGGTTAGATCTGACCATAAACAAATCACTTTGGATATCCATATTCCGCCCTCACTCCAGACAAGAAAGCCACAGTGAAATCTTTTCAAAAGCAAACTTCACATTACTTAAGACCAAGGTGGAAAGATTCAAAGCCCCCATGCTGAAGGATAACACTGTCCAAGCTGCAAAATCCTTTACTAATGCATTCTATGGGCAGCTACAAGAATGCATGGATCGTGCCAACACAAGCAAAACTAAGACTCACTCCTCCAAGAAAAGGAAACCAGTCTGGTGGACCCCTGCCATAAACAAGCTATACAATAGAAGGAGGAAACTAGTACAGAAAAGAGTAAAATCCCAAGAAGGGAAGACATCTCTGATCAGTATCAGCAAGAAACTATGATCCATCATAAAATCATCCAAGGTTAGCTTCAAAAGAAAAATTGCCAAGGACTCCAAAGATAACCACAAGGCATTATTTAGCGATGCCAAGAATCTAAGTGGCAATGCTCAGATCTGCTCAGAGTTACTGCAGAATGGCACAAAATACACTGAACTGACCGATATCGCCAACATCCTGGCAGACAGGTTCAGTGCAAACTTCACCCCTCTCTCACCCCAAAAGGGCCCATAACCATACCAGAAGAATGTAGAGTCCCTGCAATCACAGACACTCAGGTTAAAACAGCCCTCTCCAAAGCCAAAAACACAGCATCAGTGGGACTTGACGGTGTCCCAGGCTGTGTCCTACACGAGCTCAAAGATGAACTTATCCCTAACCTAAACACACTGTTCAAACTCAGCCTCTTCACAGGCTGCATACCCATAGAGTGGAGCACAGCAATGGTTATTCCGCTCCACAAAGGTGGAGCCACAACAGACCCTGGGAACTATCGCCCTATAAGCCTGACTAGCTTGGTCTGCAAGGCTATGGAGTGCATCATCATGGAACACATTAACAGAGACATTGGGAACCTTCAAACACTGGGACCCTACCCAGTTTGGCTTTGTTAAGGGCAGATCATGCCTCCTAAACCTGGTGGACTTCTTTGAGACAGTTACCAAGGCTATAGATGAGGGAAAGTTGGTACACACAGCCTACCTAGACCTTGCTAAGGCCTTCAACACCATTCCCCATTCTGGTATTATAGACAAGCTCACTAGCCTGAACATAAACTCCTATGTCACAAGATGGGTTGCCAACTGTCTCACGGACAGAACCCACATGGTGAGAGCTGCGGGAGCTAGGTCCGACACTAAACCAGTTACAAGTGACATTCCCCAGGGCTCAGTCCTAGGACCCCTCCTGTTTGACGTATACTTCTCAGAGGTACAGGCAAGCACAGGAGGACTATGGCTGACCAGGTTCGCAGACGACTACAAACTAGGGGCTATAATTGACTCTCTGGCTGACACAGACATCCTCCAAAAGGGTCTCACTGAGACTGATACCTGGTGTCAAAATCATGACCTCAAGCTAAATGCCAAAAAGTGCATAGTCATCCCCTTTGGAAAAAACAAAGTACCCACAAACTTCCACATAGGTGGTAGTCCCCTAAATACGGAAGACGTAATAAGGGATCTGGGGACCCAAGTAGATAGTAATCTCACCTTTGATAATCGCATTGCCAAAGTGGTTAGAAAATTCTTCTATGTGGCCCACCTAATCACAAAAGGGTTCGCATCCAGATCAAAAGAGGTTATTGTGCCCCTCTACTCATCACTCATCAGACCCATCTTAGAGCACAATGCCCCATTTGTGATGTACCTTACAAGACACCTGCAACAGCTGGAAAGGCCACAGAAGTACCTCACCAAGAGGATCAATGGCCTCGAACAGATGCCCTATGCAGCATGACTGAAAAAACTACAGTTGTACTCAGTTGCATACCACCTACTCAGAGGTGATCTCTGCCTGACATACAAGGCCATGTCCAACAAAGAACTGATGGACATGCTCCACCTAAAGAAAACCTTACCCCCTCGAGCCATACACTCTAGGGATCTAAACCTTACCACAACAATAAATAGGATGTGCTGGAGGGATAGATTCCTGTCCCAGAGACTTCCCATGCTTTGGAACAAGATCCCAATCTACATTAGGCAGAGCTCCTCACAAACACTCTCCAAAATAAACCTTGACGAGTGGATGGGAAACAAAAAGTTTATCCCAGGGATCACTTCAGTGGCTCTGCTGGACAAAGGCATAGGGAACTAATCTAAGGGGGCAGCGAAAGCCAACACATTCTGGCTAGGCTTATAAATGCCTTTGGGCAGATAGGCTAGTACCCACCTATGAATCTATGAACCTATATAAAGCTACTTGTTGAGGTTTGGTAGGTATTTGTGCATTGTTGCAGTAGGATTCTGTATTGAAAAATGACACTAGCGACACTGATTGCCGACACATCAAAAAAAAAAAAAAATACAAAAAATACATGAAAAGAGTGAATATCAAACATCACTCTTCTCCTTTAAACTTCTTTTTTTTCAGGGGAGCAACCCCCGCTGCACTACCAATGTGGGGATCAAGCCCCCGACCTGGCCTAAACTTATATATAGATATATGTCATCTCAAAGATCACCATGCCTTGGAGAAAATGGAATATTCCAAGAAATGGTTAGCTATGGTATACGCAAGTCATCTTTTTTGCCATTCAGTCTCCAAATTTCGGGGCTCAATGAAGTGGGTCATGGCATTTCGTATGGTTGCTATTGCAGTAAATATGATTTGTTTTTCCCTGCTGCCAGTTGCAAAGGGATGATATGTAATTTTCTTTTCATTGGATTGAGGATTTTGGTGCATTGATGTTACACTAATGTTGATGTACAGGAATGTCAATGACTAACGACATACCCATAGGTGTATGTAAGTGTGTGGGTGTGTGTGTGTGTGTTCATGATATACTAGTGTCAATGTGAAGGAGTGTCAATGACTGATAACATACGTGTGTGTGTGTGTGTGTGTGTGTGTGTATATGTGCTGATGACATACTCATGTATATGTGTGTGTATGTGGTTTTGTGTGTTTGCATGTGTGTGTGTGTATGTGTGTGTGTGTGCATCTGTGTGTTTATGACATACTAGAATCAGTATAAAGGAATGTCAGTTACTGATGAAAAACTCGTATGTGTTTGTGTGTGTGTTGACAATATACTAGTGTCAGTGTAAAGGAATGTTAATAACTGATGGCATACATGTGTGTGTGTGTGTGTGTGTGTGTGTGTGTGTGTGTGTGTGTGTGTGTGTGTGTGTGTGTGTGTGCGTGGACGCACATGTGTGTGTGTCTGTTCATGATATACTAGTGTCAGTGTAAAGGAAAGTCAATGAATGATAACATATTCCTGTGTGTGTCTGTATGTGTGCCTGTGTTGGTGATAAACTAGTGTCAATGTAAAGAAATGCTAATGACTGATTGCATATGTGTGTGTGTGTGTGTGTTTTTAATTTCTCCAAGTCTTTTGGGTTTCTAATACCATGACGGAATTGGACCCCATTCCTGAGTCAAAGTACGATTAAAGTTCATGAAATTAGTATTGTTTCACTCTTTGATGTTAGCCAAAAGTGCTCTTTTTTTGCCATTCAGTCTCCAAATTTCGGGGCTCAATGAAGTGGGTCATGGCATTTCGTATGGTTGCTATTGCAGTAAATATGATTTGTTTTTCCCTGCTGCCAGTTGCAAAGGGATGATATGTAATTTTCTTTTCATTGGATTTAGGATTTTGGTGCATTGATGTTACACTAATGTTGATGTACAGGAATGTCAATGACTAACGACATACCCATAGGTGTATGTAAGTGTGTGGGTGTGTGTGTGTGTGTGTTCATGATATACTAGTGTCAATGTGAAGGAGTGTCAATGACTGATAACATACGTGTGTGTGTGTGTGTGTGTGTGTGTGTGTGTGTGTGTGTGTGTGTGTGTGTGTGTGTGTGTGTGTGTGTGTATGTGATGATGACATACTCATGTATATGTGTGTGTATGTGGTTTTGTGTGTTTGCATGTGTGTGTGTGTATGTGTGTGTGTGTGCATCTGTGTGTTTATGACATACTAGAATCAGTATAAAGGAATGTCAGTTACTGATGAAAAACTCGTATGTGTTTGTGTGTGTGTTGACAATATACTAGTGTCAGTGTAAAGGAATGTTAATAACTGATGGCATACATGTGTGTGTGTGTGTGTGTGTGTGTGTGTGTGTGTGTGTGTGTGTGTGTGTGTGTGTGTGTGTGTGTGTGACGCACATGTGTGTGTGTCTGTTCATGATATACTAGTGTCAGTGTAAAGGAAAGTCAATGAATGATAACATATTCCTGTGTGTGTCTGTATGTGTGCCTGTGTTGGTGATAAACTAGTGTCAATGTAAAGAAATGCTAATGACTGATTGCATATGTGTGTGTGTGTGTTTTTAATTTCTCCAAGTCTTTTGGGTTTCTAATACCATGACGGAATTGGACCCCATTCCTGAGTCAAAGTACGATTAAAGTTCATGAAATTAGTATTGTTTCACTCTTTGATGTTAGCCAAAAGTGCTCTTTGCGGCACCCACAATGTGCCCAGTAATGACTCCTTCTGCAATTTGTAGGGTATTACATGAATTGGTAACATATCTAAATACGATTGTAAATTCTTTTTTATAAGACCAGTTGCTCCTAATACTATTGGAACTGTCTGAATATCTTTCTTCCACATGGCTCTCGTTTCTGCCTGCAGATCGAGGTATTTCATGACTTTGTGTCTCTTTGTACGCAGGAGACTGTAGTCATTAGGTGTGGTGATTTCAATGATCAATTCTACTTTTGTCTTCTTTTCTTGGACCACTATATCCAGTTTTCTAGCATCTATCTTTTGGACTGTTGGTATTGGGTGATCCCATGTGATGTAAACTTCATCATTTTTTATGATTCTCTGTGGCTCATGTTTCCAGTGTTTTTCAGCCACTTTGATACCATAATGTTTGCAAAATCTCCAGTGTGAAAATCACGACACATTATTATGCCTTTCAGTATACAGTCCCTCTGCCATTAGAGAGTCGCAACCAGCATTAAGGTGTGTGACTGATTCCAATTCGGTTCCACAAAACCTACATATGTTTGTTTCTCCCACATGTTCAATGGACTTGGCAAACCAGCATGTATGTAGCCACTATCTTGGGCTGCCAATATTAACCTTTCATTTCTTGATGTAAATTCACCTCTCCTTAACCATTCCTGCATTTGTTCTTGATCAACATGAGGCTCTTCCAGAAGTTTTCTATACTTGCAATTATATTTATGTTTTTTCCACATTTCTTGCCTTCTCATCTGGTCCTTCACCTTATATTCTTTCTTTTGTTTTTTAGCACATTCAGTTGCTGCCTGGTTTTTACTCACTTCTGGTTTGATTTCCATTCCTGCTTGACATTGATATGCTTCTGCTAAATTAAGCAGAGAAGTCATCTTAGATTTATTCTCCTCATGTTTCAAAACTTTCACCACATTTGGATCTTGTGAGGTCAGTAGATATGTGTGGAGTCCCACAATTGCAGATCTATACATGTAATCAATTTCAAGGAGGCCCATCCCTCCTTCAGAATGGGGAATATATAATCTTGGTATACACTGATTTTTATAAATCATTTGGTGAGCATGATGTTTTCCTGGTGCTGCAATTTTCCTTTTTTAAAGGTTGCTTTTGCACATTTATCAAGACCAAATGACATTCCAATATCATCTGAAAAAGTTTTGACAACCTGCAGCTGTGCTTTTACTTCCTCATCTGATGAGCTATACAATTTTAAATCATCGACAAAGAGAAGATGAGAAGTTATTAGACTTTATTGTTTTCTAGAAGCCAAATTATAGCCATGACCTAAGCTGTTAAGTAAACAGCTTAATGGATTAATGGCAAGACAAAATAGCAACGGTGACAGGGAGTCACCCTGGAATATCCCCCTTTGGATTTTCATCCCTGGGATAATAATCTGTCCTTTATCATGGCTTAATTGCAAAGTGGTCTGCCACTGTTTCATGGTTACTGTAATGTAATCAATCAGTGTAGGATGCACCTTATACATTTTTAAGCATTCTTTTATTCATGAATGTGGGATACTATCAAATACTTTTTTATAGTCAATCAATGCCATACTTAGATTCTTCCCTTTCTTACAGTTCTCCACTATAACTTTATTTAACAACAAATGATCCTTTGTTCCATATGACTTTCTTTTATTGCCCTTTTGTTCTACTGCCATAATTGAGGTTTCTTCTAAATGACTATAAACTCTGTCAACGTCAATCCTAGTGTATAGTTTATATGTTATCGGAAGACAAGTTATTGGTCTATAATTTTTAGAGTAGCTTGCAGGTTCACTCTTAAGTAAGAGCATTGTTTTTCCTGTTGTTAACCAGTGTGGTGTCTGTTTGGGGTGTGCATATAAATAGTTCTTATTCATGGCTAGATCCTCGTGTAAAGAAGTTAATACTTTGAGCCAAAAGTTAGGTACGGCATCTGGGCCTGGAGTTTTCCAAATAGAGGCTTTTCTCAACTTTGTTTCAATCTCTCTGGCTGTTATTTCATCCCATTTCATATTCTGTACCTTTAAACTTCTTATTCTTTCTTTTACTTCGGCATATCTGTTATGTTCCACAGGATCTTCATAGATACTTCTCCAAAATGTATCTACTTCCTCTTTTTTCGGCGGTCTGTCAATTCCTTTTACCTTATTTCCCAATAATTTCCTAATGACTGATTTTGGTGTTTGTGTGTGTGTGTGTGTGTGTGTGTGTGTGTGTGTGTGTGTGTGTGTGTGTGTGTGTGTGTGTGTGTGTGCGTGTGTGCGTGTATGCGTGTGTGTGTGTGTGTGTGTGTGTGTGTGTGTGTGTATGTGTGTGTGTGTATGCTTAATTATTATAACTCAATGTTTTTATTGTCACTGGTAAAATATCCTGTGTTGTCCTCTTCGAAGCAGGAGGTGCCATATGAAGGTGGGTGCTGGTAAGGCTTCAGCAATCTATGGACTGGCTTGCATTGTAGTTACTATAGTCTGTTGATCCTAAATCCATATATAACCAACATCCTCCTGTACCTCTATAACTAATATAATCACTTCCAGATGAACTGCAGTATGGAGTCATTGAGATGTTTGTCTTTAACAATGACCACCCCCTAATTGGGGATGTGTTTTTGCTAAATTGTCTGAAAAGATACAAATTGTTTAAATGTCACCTAGTCAAGTTATCCAACTGCCATCTAGTTTGAAAGGGCAAATTATGTATATTTTTCTGGTACAATTGTAATGTATGTGCTTAATTCTTCTCTGTTTCATTGACAATAAATAGAAAGCTGGAACAAACTCTAAAATTATTTGAGTCAGCACATTACAAAGTTCATTCATGATCAACACTAGTACTCAAATTAATATATTTCAGATCACGTCCAATGTTTTTAATAGTTTGCTTTTCAGATATGATACAGTGTCAGTAAATGTTAAATTAATATAAGTCTCTAAATCCTTGACTGTTTTGACCTCTCCAAAAAAAAAAAAAACAGTTAATCTAATACATAATATATCTATTAAATGTTTTCCTTTATTTTTTTATTGACAAATTTCATGCTGTGGAAGTTTCAGGCCATGTCTAGCCATACTTTAATGTATTGCACACATAAGAGTCTACATTTACAATGGCACACAAGTTCCATCACTCTTGGAATGCTTTCAGATATATATGTATTTTCAAACTAAAATGACAGAACATAAATAATACATTAATGTTCTACCTGTCTTCACTCTCTACCAAATGCACAGGCCTTCTTTGATATGCCTCTAGCTATCCTCAAATTGTCCTCCTAGGTGCCTGTGGTGATCAAGCTTTACCCTAGACTGACAGTGCTGTCTTTCTAAGTCTGGGAAATTCCTCTTTTGGATGGGCCTATTACTAGTTATCAAGCCGCACCTGTAGACCCCTCTCATGCATCAGCCCTTGCCTGGGTATAGGGCTCTCACCTGTATAGCTGCTCTATACCAGGCCCCCATGCATTGTTATGTGATCCCATTACATTGAGAAGCAAACATCTTTTTTAACTCAAATTTTTGTTCTTTTTATAGAAGTACTTCTCCTTCTCATATGGTTACTTTGGCATGACTTACAGGCCCTTTCATTTGAAGAGAGATCTCTCAACTCTTACAATCTCCACCTCTGGTCCATTTTATTGAATGGCAGGTCTTCCAATATCATTATATGTCATGCTCCCTGACATAGACCAAGGGCAAAAAGCTGCAGTGTTTGTCTATTGATGCCACACATAGACAACTAATTCCGTGGTGTAATCCGTGCATGGTCAGGCCACTGCCTTCTAGATGTACTCCAGTACTACTGCTGCATGAATCTGCCTTACATATACCCACAAGCCAATCGATGCTGCACTGGCATTTGTGGCATTTCCTAGATTTTGAAATGCCAAGAACTGCATTTTCTAGATTGTAGGGCTTCTTTACCTGCAACTGCAATAACTTTTTTTTAAAGTTAGGCATATTTCCCAAACACCTGTTCCAAGCTCATTTTATCCTTGGTAAAGGCCAAACCACCAGTGAATACTGTCTTTTGATTGTAATCATTGAAAAAGGTCTTTCCCTGTTGGCAACACTAGAAATTTCAACCGGATAGTTTGTAGCCTTTGTTTGCTTTATATGCTTGAAGAATATTCACATGGGGGTGCTTCTGTTTCACAGAAGAGCCATTTAGACTCTTTTTCTTGGTATGATTACATGCAGTTTGTGATTGTTTTCTTCTTTTTCATTTGTCTTTGGAAGTACACTTTGTAACTGTTTTTATTTTACTGCATTTTTCGCTTAGATTGCCTTGCTTCATTTTTTTCTTGTTGCTGTATTACTTGAACTGACCTCTATAGCTCTCAGTATCGTAGCACAAATATCTGTACAAAGCCAAAAATAATGGGGGGACAAAGCCCCAAAAATAGGGATAAATTTTAAATATTGCTCTTATAAACTTAGAAAGTTGCTAGAATCAAAGGTCTTGTGTTACCACACATTTTCTGAAGCTTATAAAGTCTGAGAATCAAACGCCTGTCATTACTTAGTGAATTCAGTCCTCACTGATTTGCCACAAAGATTCAGAAAACCACAAATTTTATGAAGAATAGACCAAAAATATGAGGCAAATATCTGGACATTCTGAAAAAATCTGTACAGTTGAGAGGTCTGACCTCCTTTAGGGGTCTTGAAAGCCTTGCTCATCAGTTCAGTTTTAACAGACTTGCACTTTAAAATGATTCATTCTGTACAGTACGCTTTACATTGTTACTACCTTTAAATGCAATAACAACTCTTTCCCCCGGATTCATGAATCCTCTGTGTAAGACTTAATAAGTCTTACTCGGAGGCTGCAGTTGAACGGTATGACGTCAGCGTGCCATGAATATGCATGAGGGCACGCTGACTCAACCGTAAGTCTTACACGGACCATGTAAGAAAGCAGGGGGCGTGTCTGACTGCCAAGCAGTCTAAATGTCCACGCCCCTGCAAGTGTTTAAAATAAAAGCAAATAAACAAGAGCGAGTCCGCTCAAATGTCCCTGCACCCAACACCTCACTGTCTGATATTGTAAACCCCCACCACAGTTCTAAAACGCATAACATTAATTTTTTTTAAATTTCCAAAATAGCTTCCCGTATTTGCGCGTGTGTGTGCAGGTGTGCCCATTGCTTATATGCAGTTAGCAATTCTGACATGGAAGAGCATAAGAAAGAATGTTTAAGCAAATTACACCGAATAGCAATTGTGTAATGGTAGAGCGTTTGCACAAAGAAGAGGCATTCACGGTTCGAGTCCCACCACTCCCTCTCGTATTTGTTTTTTAAATCAGTATATGGAATAATATCTGACATATATGTTTAAACATAACTAAAAAGCAGTGAAATGGCCAATGTATCAGTGAACAAAATAAATATTTTAAAGGATCCCAATATAAAATTGCCTGCAGTTAATCAGCACTTCACCCAGCGCAATAGAGTTGCCCATAGTTCAATAGCGCTTCACCCAGCGCAATAGAGTTGACCATAGTTTAACAGCGCTTTACCCAGCACAATGTATTTGCATGGACGTGCACACCACGCCAACCAGGGCACCGAGGAGCAACGTAGAGCAAAGTTGCTTAAATGCAGCCACACCCCCTAGCCTGTCTGGACAGTATGAAAATAAAATGAATGACAAGGTTCAAACCCAGGACTCTGTGCATCAAAAGCAAGAACAGAACCACTAAGCCATGACAACACAGCCACTGTTAACATTCATATACTTACGAATGGTAGTTTAACCATTACTAAGCAGATCTGCAGCCAGCCGAGAATTTTACAAAATGGTCAGTCACAAAAAAGTACGGGAAATGCAGCATATTTAAGCCCCACAGGTGGGAATACACACCATAACTGATTGTAGCTCACATCTGCAGTTAGAATGTCTGGTGTTGGAGAGGGAACACGCTTCTGAGGCCAACGTTGGGGCATCGAGGAGTCGAAATACATGGTTTGGCTCCTTGTCCACCGTCATGAGTCAAGACTCCTGCAGGGCCAGTTCCAAGGGTCGGAGTACAAGGCAGAGGCTTGGAACCAGTTAGCATGTGACCTCACCAGTGCCACAGGCATTCCTCGGACTGGTGAGCAGGTCCGTCACCACCATGCAGACCTGAAGAGACGAAAGCGGGACCGCCTGAACCAATGGATACAGGAGGCCCGTGGGATGCTGGATGCCCCACAACTGAGAAAGTAGCCATGGAATACAGTATGTAAGAATTGATAATGGAGTACGTATAATGGATAGGTATGTCACAATATCCCTTCATTTACTTTACAGCTGCAGGTGACCATGCTGCGAATCAGCAAGCCTATGCTGATAGGCTGCTAAGACTGCACCACCAGGCAGGTTAGTGATTATTCTTCATGTATTGTTACATAAAATATGGGAGAGAGCATGAAAGAAAGTGTTGTAGTCCAATAATACAGCCATAAAATTGCCTGAATAAGTCCTCTGCATGTACTGTCAGATAAAAAAGTCAGAGAGGCAGAAAAAGAGTGTAGTAACCCATTAAGAAAGGTAACATATGTCTGGAATAATATCTCTGCAGGCACTGCCATATAAAATAAGTAAGTGAGCCTGAAAAAAGAGTGTTCTAACCCATTAATAAAGATATAATATGTCTTGAACATGTCTGACACGTACACCGTTAAAACAAATAAAGGAGTGAGCCTGTGGAAAAGTGTGTAATGTCATTAATAATGGTCTAAAACCCGGAGTGTGTCTGTGTCACAGAGTTTGAAATGTTGTTGTACCTTTGCATTATACAAACAGCACTGTTTGAAAAGGTGCTGGCAGCCCAGATTTGTGCAGTCCCATATAAAGTAGGTGATGGAAGTGCTAGTAGCTGTGAAACATATATACAGTCTACAACAGTCAGTTACTGGCTGGCATGAATAAATAAATCTGGCACATGTGTAGCATTTGTTTTTTCCCCAGAAATGTGAGTTATGTCAAGAAATGCAGGGTTCTGTACAAATTGAAGTGAAAATGTCATGTGAAAACATCCCAGATATGTAGATAAAGAAATATAAATGCAATCAAGAAATATGTAGCAGTAACATCTGCATCCTGGACAGTTAGTATGTCAGATATAGGTCAGGCATATATTGAACTAGCCAAACCCATTACACAACCTAATGTATGGTGGCAAGTGTAATAATACATGTAGGGGATAAACACTTGCAGCCACTAGGAATGTAGTGTTAACGAAAAGGTAATTATAAGATATTAACCGAGGTTTTTTCTACACCCTACTGTATGTGCATAAACCATGCAATTCCACACCTCAATGGGTATGTGTAATCTTACATATTTGTTGGAATATATGTCCTATTGTTCTATAAATATTTGCATTCACATTAATACATGTGCCCTGTTTAAACACCACAATCATGGTGGTCTGTTGCTAAAAAACATCCTTGCATGCTGTTGGAATATCCACTGTGGTTCAATATATGCATGTGTTATGCTTGCTGTTCAACTGTTGTAACCTTGGTGTGTTGTTAATGGGAACATTATTGCATGCTGTTACAACTAATCTGGAATGCTGTTTTGCTTATGTTGTAATTAAACACACCTAATGACAGAACGTATGGGAAGGCCGGTCCCAGCGGACCTACCTGTCCCTCCTCAGCTGGCGAGTGCACCTGGCACCAACAGGTCCAGTGCCCAGCCCGGGCTCCCCTCCTCAGTTGGTCCTGTGCCACCTTCGGGTGGAAGCACTGCAGGGGATGGGGCTCATCCCCCCATGCAAGCATGGGCGGCGAAGGGCCATCTGTCACCCTTCAAAGGGTCCGGGTTATGGTGCGTAAGGAGATCCAGCGTTCAGTCGCTGATCCCCTACGCCAGCTCGAGGCGAGAGTGGCGAGTCTCACTGGTGAGCCTGCTGTCCTTTGCGGCCCCCAGCACAGCCACCCTTGGGGCTGTGAAGGTTCAGTGGTGACTGCCCATGCTTGGGGATCTCAGTTCCACTGTTACCATCTGTGGGCTTATGAGCTTGCGATTTCCAAACATCCGACCCGTCAATTGTGTTCACCCACCCCATGTGTCATACACCGCCCCTGTATGCGTCTTGTCTGTTTACCTTCCCAACCTACCTCCCTGGACATACCTACTTCCTCTACCTCACTTCCCACTCTCACCTGAAAAAAAAAAAAAAAAGGGCAATCTGTACCCACAAAAAAATTACGCCCCATACATAGCTGCCCATTTCGCACACATGTACATTGGACATGTAAGCTGATAATTAGAATTGGCAGTACAACATACTTTGTTGTCCTCACCCCTCTCCCAGGGGTGGAAGGTTTCAAATTTCACTCCAAATTCATTGCATATGCACAGCTGTTGCTGTTAAAGAAATGGGCAGCTATGGACCTTCCCTACACCCATCCTGCACATCCTGAGCTTATTTACTTACTGTCTGTCCCTCTTTGTGCCCCCTTTTTCACCACTTTCCTATCTCCCCATTTTCTTTTCTTTAAAAAAAATTAGCGTGGGAGTTAGCAGGAGTAAGCACTTTTAAGCAGTAGTAAGCGGAATTAATTAAGTGTGCGCATGTGTACGCTTAGCTAAGCGTCGCTAAGCATCATGCAAACCCGCTTACAACTGCTTAAAAGTGCCTTAGTCACTCTATGGCAGGGCCCTTTTTCTGCTGAGCAGCAAAAGAAAAAACTTCTGCCAGTCTCGAACCCCAGACCATTGACACAATAGACTGCATGAATTACCACTAAGCCACAACAGATATACAAATAGCTTGGTTCTGAAATAAATATATCATGCATTACAATGAGGGAATGGAAATGAAAATTAGGAATGGTATAACACAAATCCTTTTCTGTGGGTCTTTACCAGCAGTAGTTGTGGAATTGCATGACATGACTGTGAAAGGAGAACCAGCCATCCTAACAGGGAATAATGTTACAGTAGCACCTTACAAACATCACACAGTATCAGACCAGGATAAATACTGGCCACAGGAATACAGTGCAATAACCACATTTGTATGGCAATTAATTGTGTAAGTGAGAAAAAAGTACATACTCCCATGTATCCTGGGTTAGCATTTGGAGGGGTGCGTACTGAGATGTGTGTACTGGAAGCAGCAACATTCAGGTTTGAGAACAACATGCATATAACTGGCTACAACCCTAGCATCAGATAAAAGACATATACCAACCTTCAGACTGACACAACGGTGTCCAGAGTAAACAAGCATGGGCCCCACCTTGGAAATCTGAAATGGCTATGCCTACCTAACCTAGCATTTTATAGCAGTGGGCTGCAATCACAGTGAGTAATGCAATCACCAAACAGCAGGCTGCATGCAATTACTGAATGGTGGGCAGCAATTGGTGCAGAGGTTGTCACATGCACAAGTGCAGATACCTAGAAAAGCAGGCTGTACCTGCAGTCCACAAATGCAATTATATCATTACAGGTGCTGTGAGATAGAGAGTGAGAGAGGGAGAGACACGGACACAGACACAGACTGAGACAGAGACAAAACAGAGTGAGAAACTGAGACAGAAAGTTAAATAGAGGGCGAAAACCCAAAACAAACCACCAATAAAAAAAAACTATAAAACCGTAACACATGGAGCAGGGAAATACAAAAGTAAGGTATGTAACTCACATGTATGTGTTGGCATGTTGTAGATGTTCCTGAAGAGTACTCTACACACTGCAAATCATCCATGTGTGGCAGCAGTATGTATCTATCTGTATCTGCACATGTGCATAGGACAAGGGACATACTGCAACTGTTAGAGAAGGGTGGACAGGTATCTGTCAGTGAAGGTTGATATGTGCATATATCCATGTAGGTCATAGAGTGTGGCCTAGAAAACAGCATGCAGTGCGCAGGAGCGGCCTTAGGTCAACTGGTGCCCTAGGAAAAAGGGCTCCACAGTGCCCCTACCACACTTCCTAGTGCCCCCATCCTTGTCTTACTACACCACATAAATAGTGGAAAAGCACCCCTGCTAGAGCGGCCTAGGCGCCCAGTTGGCCTATGCCTAAGGCCAGCTATGGTAGTGTTGATATATGTCATGTGGTGGTTAAATGCTGTGGGACAGATTTGTCAGATCTGTTGTGTTACAGCCAGTGAGGCCTACTAATGCTACAAGGGCTGAGGACACCCACATGCATTCTGCACAACACTGTGCAATTTAATCACATACCTGTACATCCCACAAATGTTGCATAAGTGATATCCCCACCATGAAAGGTGGACTGTACATGCGCCTATATGTACATCCATATGTACAGCAATGGGTGTGTACATGTATGTGTACAGATATGCATATATATAATATATATATATATATATATATATATATATATATATATATATATATATATATATATATACATATAGAGTGAGAGACAGACAGAGAGACACGGGGTCATATGTACCGCAACAGGTGTGTGGTGACCAAGGCATGGACTGTAGACAAGTGTTGATACTGCAGTGCCATTCCACCTTCCCAAAACAGTGTACCCATTAACTACCACATAGGTAGAGATCTACCTAACAGTGAAGGTGTGATAAGGGAACATGGGACACAGGTGGACAGTAGCCTCTGCTTTGATGAAGACAGTGCCACACTACACCTATAATCTGTCTGTGTGGTATGTGTCATGACAACAGGTGTATCATCTATGGAAGTATAGGGTAGAGTTCCCCTCTACTCATCACAATGCCCTGTGTGGTATGTACTTCACATGACAACTACACCAGGTGAACTGGCCACAGACAAACCTCCCAGAGGGTAATAGTGGCCGTAAACAGATGCCCTATGCAGACTGACTCACAAAACCACAACTACACTGTATTGCATACTGGCCACACAGAGGTGACCTCTGCCAGACATACAGAGGTATGTCACACCAATAGCTGGGTGACAACCACCATGGCAACATATCACAATCCCTCCGGGATACATGCTCTAGGGCCCTAAACCTTGTCAGCTCACTAAACAGCACATGCTGGTAGGATAGGTTCCCATCTCAGAGATATGCCATACACTGGAATAGACCACATAGCAATAGCAAACAAGGCTCCTCCTTAGCAGTTGTTATAAATACCCCTGATGATTGTGTGGGAGATTAGTAATATACTCCAGGAAACACCTCTGTGGTTCAGGTTGGCAGGGGCAAGTGAAATCAAAGTACATGTGTGTCAAAGGCCAGGGTAGCATATGGCTAGGCTGCCATAGGCCCTAGGGCCAATAGCTTATTACCTACCTATGACACTATGCACTCACACATGTACTTAATGCAATAGCTGCTATGTGAGGTTGAATAAGTGTAACTCTGAATGTGTGCAAGGTCTGTAAAGGTGTGATAGCTTAGTGTGATTTTGTATTTGACATGGTAGTGCCTATCCTAGCTGTGAGGACAGCAACTGATGTGTAATGTACTGTTAGGCAGACATAGTAGTACGGCATATGATGTGACATAGTTCTCCGTTGACGAATGTGGTGTCTCATTGTAGGCTAAAGCAATACATGTATGCTTAGTGAGTGGTACTGCTGGTGAATCCATCACCAATATGAACTGTAGTACTACCTGAAGCTATAGGCCTAAGCAGCACAGTATGGTGTGTGTTCACATTGCTTGGAAACACTGTCATGTGTGTTTCCTGTAGTCTGCACAGAGGACAAAATTTAGGCATAAGGGTGTGTAAGTAGTGGCACACAGTACCTTACAGTACACAGGTAATGCTCATCTGTGTTGGCATACAGTGGTGCGTTGTATGTTTACCTGATGTATGTGTGATTATGCCTGTACAACGGTTGCAATCATATGTGTGTTACAGGGTAAATGTGTGTATCCAGCAACATATATAGTCTGTTACAGCAGTATGCCACGTATAGTAACAACTGGACACATCTGTTAGGCAGGGCTATGGCATCAATGACAAGGGTGGTTGATTGGTACTACTGTACCTGTACTTTACATCCATTGCAATGGATGACATCTCTGTTCGTGCATTGGTGTGATATACACCCCTGTCTTGAGGTTGTGCAATGTGTCACAAACTGTGTGTCGGGTACTGTTGTATAGTGGTGTGATATATAGAGTCTGCCAGACAGTGTTAGTTAGTTGTGGCCTGAGAACCAATAAGTGGTATTGAACATGTGAAACCTCTGACAGACAACAGGATGGTATATATGTCAGTAAAGTGATATCTGTGGGTAAAGATGTACAGTGTGCCACAGGACACTCTCATACATATTGTTCACATCTTTTTCAGCCAGATGGCCCACCAACGCAACCCAGCGTACACAGCGGATGAGGAAGAGGTGATACTCAACAGCCTATTGCAGCGGTACACAATGCCCTTCTCCAGAAGCAGCCAGCACCAGCAGGAGTGGACTGCACTGTGGCAAAAACTTGTTCGTTGTGTAAATGACATAGGCATGCATAACTGGACATATGAGCAGGTACGCCATCACTGCAGTGATTTCATTAGACAAGTCTGGCGGCGTGCGTCTGATATCCAAAGACAGCAGCTTGCCACAGGTGGTAGGGTGGCCATTCATCCCCCACTCACCAGAGTGGAGGAGCTGCTTCTAAGCATGGTGGCTCCTGGTCAACAGCTACATCAACTTCTGATATGTGTTGTAATGGAGGCCGGAGCCACCCAGCACATCCACCTGGAACAAGCAGGTAACATGCCCTATCTGTAGACTACAGTTAACTGAATTGTTAGATTATGTGTACGTGAGATGTGTACTGTGTGTTTAGCAGTTCTGCTGCCTAGTGGTCTGCAATACGGATAGTTTGAATAACATCCCTACACCTGTGACTGTTGACTGTTGTTGTACTGCAGTTTAGCATACCCACTGTAGCAATGCCACAGTTGTGGCCACTGACGAACCCTCTCATATTCTCGAAGGTCCCTCTGGTGTGACGGCAGGGCAGCCGATCCATGCTGGTGAGTGTGTTATACCTGCAATGTTGGTAATGAAATATGCATGTCATAGGTGAGGTGTAGGCCATGTATAAGTAACACACCTACGCATAATGCATGCCGTGAATGTTTGCTGTAAGATGTTGTACAGCTCAGTAATGTCAGTAGCTGCCTCAATGACATGCAATACACAGAGCATGACACACAGTTGTGGCAACCCCGTACTGCACATTGGATAGGTATAGTTGCAACACCTGCACACAACATAACACATTTATCACATGCAGTACACAAAGTCATGCTACATATGGCATAACCACACACTCGCTGTAAGGTAACACTTCAGTATCCCACATGTCATCCACACACACATGATGTACCTCAGGGGTAGAGGCCTATCATGGGGCTGCGCAACACTCTTCAACACATAACACAGTCATGTTAGGCAATGCTCCCTACTGGGTACCTCATACACCCATGTACAAAGTGGCTGTGTAATAGTGAATGTATCCATGACACTGCAGTTCAGGTACAGCATGCTAGGCGGTGGTCTGTCACACAGTAGTAGCCGTGAGTGACCACAAGATGCATGATGATGATGATGGCACATGGTACTACACCCCATCCGGTTACAGTGACCACAGTACTACACATAGCAGTCTTTGCTGTGCACCTCATTGTTCTCTGTGTGCAAACATATGCACCTATACACACCATGCATAGCATGTTGTGTGTGTGCTTACATATGCTAGTATACACATTTTGCACAACAGTCGCCATCTGCACAGAGTCACATATATGTCCTGGAATGCTATTGGGTGTATAGGTCACATGACACACATTGGGTAAGTGTGGTGTTTAATGTTACAGTCGTGTATCATGCCATGTCATGGCTGGCACCGACATATCTGCAATATGTCCCACACTCATCATAGCCACTGTACAATGTCCATGTCATGCATTGGAATTCCTTCACATCTACATGCATCACTCATTCCATGTCTGTACATTGCATGCATTTGCTACACCTGTGCCCACTATTATGTGCTATGGACACAGACACTGTAATCAGACATGGCAATCTATGTGTCACACAGATAACACATGCAGCCATGGTATGTATACCATTGAGTGATGGTGCACATGACATTGCAGAGCAGAAAATACTTGCACAGCAATGTTGTGTCCATGTACACATTGTTTTCCAGGGTGTAGCCAATCACTGAACAACTACACATATGCATCAAAGCCATGTATAATGTCATTAGATAGGGCTGTCTACACTTGCACTGCATGGTGTTAAGCAACACATGGTCTTGCATGCTGACATGTGTGTGGTGACTGTTTGCTTTGTGGTACTGTCACCCACCATCACCCACTATTGTGTATGTGTTGGATTGCTGGTGTGTGTGTGTGTGTGTGTGTGTGTGTGTGTGTGTGTGTGTGTGTGTGTGTGTGTGCTGTGATGAGCAGTGTATTTCTGTGCATGTGTGCCTGTGTGCATGTCTGCATGTCTGCATGTGTTCATGTGTGTGTGTGCATGTGTGCATGTGTTCATGTGTGCATGTGTGCATGTGTTCATGTGTGCATGTGTGCATGTGTGCATGTGTTCATGTGTGCATGTGTGCATGTGTGCTAACATCATGTACAGATTGTAAAGTGTGTTTCCTGTCTTCCTTCCACAGGTGCTGAGTTAGGGGTGGCTGAATGCAGCAGGGAACCTGATGTCACTGCCACTAATAGTGGAGATGATGAGACATGTATTGTGGCACAGGAAGGTCTGACAGGGTCTGTCGTTGGTCCACCAATCGACAGTACACAGCGGTCAACCCCATCTATGCGCACACTCATATTGCCAATACATCTCTCGTCACCAATGGCCGTAGCTGAGGGACAGCATACAGTTGGCATTGACCAGGAGAGTGTGATACCTATGGCACGTGCATCCCCTCACAGCAGTCATAGCCAGATTACTGGAATGGTACCACAAAGGCGGATGTCCAGGGGTTCCCGGGGGAGCACCACTGGTCATATTGCCTCTGACAGACGTGCCCCCAGAGGTATTACAAACTCCAGTATGTTCCGGGCTGTAATGCAGGCACAGGCACATATGGAATGGTACACCCGACAGGGACTAAGGGCACAGAGGGCCCATTACACTGCTATCAATGACAGCATCCGTGACCTTGCCAGTGCCATCCGGAATTACACTGAGGTCATTGATAGCTGTTGGAGGGAGACATTAGATGTCCTCCACAATGTGTTAGCCATGAGCCAGGGCCATGTGGGATGGATGAGAAACTGACGCGGATGCATGCCAGCAACAGCATCAGCTGGCAGTTGTCGCAGACGGACTTTGGATCACAGCCGCTCTCGTAGCGGCAGTACCAGCCCCAGCAATGCTGGGGCTGGCCTGTCCATTGACCATCCTACTAGACCACATGCACGTGGTGCTGGCCAGTCCCAGCAGGGACATGGGTCCAGTCATCATACCTCTGCCTCTGATGATAGCACCCAGTCAGGGTTGGTACCTGATACTGCCCATAGCACCCATGCTAGGCACAGGTACTGTGTCCGTGGCCAGAGATAGTGATCTGTACAGCCTAGCAGGTACAGTCTGTGGCTGTCCCACAACCACCCGTATATGGCAGCCACATGGTGGAGTTGTGTGCATGCAGACACACACACATTTACCATACAACTAGGGATCACACATACACACACACACATTACATCAACATTGGCCCATGCAGTACTGTTGTCCCTCACACACACACACACACACACACACACACACACACACACACACACACACACACACACACACACACACACACACACAAACACACACACACACACACACACACACACACACATGCTGATTGGATGGGTCAATGTCAGGCTCTGGCAAACCTACAACACACCCTGTGCATATGATGACACCTGTGCCACCTCCTGTCATCTGTCACATTGATGCAGGAATAGGCTAACATGGTTCTGAAGCACAGGGTGACATTATAGCAGTGTAGCAATAGTAGCAAGTTGCCAACAGGAAAGTGTACTGATATCCTTGTAGGTATATCTGAGCAGGCATTATGCATCACAGCTCTGATAGTCATTGTAGCATTGTTTACACCAGTGTTAGGTCTGAGTATGTATTGTCCACCCATGTGCCATTTGGCTGAAGTGTACAGTGTTGCCAGCATGTGTTAGTGAGTGGACAGTACGTGTGTGATGTGTGCATTACAAATTAGCGGGTGTACATTTGTGATCATGGTGTGTGCGCACTGTCTGCATGTACGTGCATAGTGGACACGTGGGATGTGCGGCATACCCTGTTCTACACATTGTTAACATCTCATGGTATCTTTCGATGTCCAGTATGCATTCTTCTACAGATATGTACTAATGTGGGTACACATGTACACATGTGTGTATGACATGGATTGACACTATGCTGTAGGTGATACCGTTGATATCTGTCAATGGATCTGCAGTCTGGTAGTATACACCACCTCAACAGCATGACTATAACCAACCATTAGATGATGTCCTGACAAATGACTCACAGTTGTAGGGAACTCAGTAACAGTTGGATCCTTCCAGTACTATACTATAACAGTAACCAGTGGTATTGACCACTACACATTCCTGGGTCCACACCTGTGTGGCATATAGCCCTCTTGGGTACATGCAAACACACTAGGGATATGTCCATCCACATCTGGAAATGCATGCATTGGCCTACACTGCATTCCCCGGATGGGACGCATATCCTACACAAGGGTATCATACAGACAGATACCTGTTGTCCAATACATGCTGTATAGCAGTCGCCCTATGGCATAGTCATCCACATTTACTATACATACTATCCCGACAGTACCACATAGGTGGTAGCCCTGAACATGTATGTTGGGTATCAATGTGTACAGACAGACACGTGTTATGTCATCTGTCCCTTGGTATCCACATATCCATAGGTATTGTGGGGTCCTTCGGTGTTTCACATAACACATTAGGCACCTGCATGCATATCCACAGGGCTGGTGCACACCTATAATGACTGTCCATTACTGCCAGTCGTTGTTGTGTATGAACATGTCTGACATATACCCCGGCAATTACCCTCACTCACAGTATGTGTCATGGGTGTGTGTGTGTGGCAGGGATGTCCTTGGCCACGGATCACTACATTGGCCGGTCGTGATGCATACATACATATGTGACCTATGATGTGAGAAGCAGCGGCACAATCTGTCGAAGGTTACAAATGTATTCATGTAGTATGCAGGCTTCACACCTATGTGCTGATTGAGGTCACATGTACACAAATTTATTTGACACGCAGATACCCGATGTGTGCAATACACATACTGTTTGAAGCATATGTCATACTGTAGTAAAAGCAAAACGCAGACTGCATTGACCACCTGTGGCACACACACACTCAGAGTTTGCAGGACTCACACCCTGACCTAACTATGTTATGATATTAGAGAGATAAGCATTAACACGGCGCGCTATATGCAATACTCGGTGGTTTGTGTTCTCCTTGAATATTTGTAGGATGCTGACATCATCAGACTTTCCAAAGAGAGATGTACCTCTTTTAATGTGTTTTTCCAGTCTCCAAAAAGGCTACTCCTCTCAAAGGAAATCGCACACCCCCCCGACACACACCCATACGGTGTTTGCAGGACTCAAACCCCTACCTAACTATATCATGATGCTAGAGAGATACGCATTAACACAGCACACTATATGCATTATTAGATGGTTGCTGTTCTCTTTGAATATTTGTTGGATGATGACATCATCAGACTTTCCAAAGAGGGGTGTACCTCTTTTAATGTGTTTTCCCAGTCTCCAAAAAGGCTAATCCTCTCAAAAGAAATCACACACATACCCCCCACACACAAACATTCAGTGTTTGCAGGACTCAAATCACTACTTATGTTATGATGCTAGAGAGATACGCATCAGCACAGCACGCTATATGCATTACTGGGTGGTTGCTGTTCACCTTGAATATTTGTAGAATGCTGACATCATCAGACTTTCTAAAGAGGGATATACCTCTTTTAATGTGTTTTCCCAGTCTCTAAAAAGGCTACCCTTCTCAAAGGAAATCACACACACAGCATTTGCAGGACTCAAGCCCCTATCTAACTATGTTGTTATGCTAGAGAGATATGCATTAACACAGCACGCTATCATTACTGGGCGGTTCCTCTTCTCCTTGAATATTTGTAGGATGCTGACATCATCAGACTTTCCAAAGAGGGATGTACCTCTTTTAATGTGTTTTCCCAGTCTCCAAATAGGCTACTCCACTCAAAGGAAATCACACACATCCCCCCCACACACACACTCTTAGCATTTCCAGGACTCAAACCCTTACCTACCTATGTTATGATACTAGAGAGACACACATTAACACAGCACGCTATATGCTTGACTGGAGGATTTCTGTTCTCCTGGTATATTTGTAGGATGATGACATCATCAGACTGGACATGGTAATGTGTGTACACATTTTTATGCAATCCCAGGAATGATCCATGTAGGTTGGCAGGTATCAACAGCTTGTACAGGACCCCGTGAGTCTCACCTTGTGTGATCTATCTGTGGACACATTGACATCCCTTCATATGTCAACACATATCTATGCACAGATTGTTGGTTTTGTGGATACGACATGTGTCTGTGATGTTGATGAAGAGCTGTTCAAAGTCTATGTGGGACGTGTAGCTCTGTTCCATGATGAATGTCCTGGGTGGCTGCCTTGCAGATGGTGTAGCATGCTTGGGAACCAAGATCTGCACATGAACATACCCCAGTTGGTAGGGTTGTGTGTTTGTTGGTTTCCAATAGCTCTGTTTATGACTTCTGCCATGATGCACTCCATGGCCTTGCAGATCAGACTTTATACGCTTACTGGACTATACATCCCATGGTGTGTTGTGCACCCACACATGTGGGGAGTGCCATATGTTGCTGTAACACATTCAACAGTTCCAGGTCCTGTGGAGTGGGTGAGGGTCAACAGACTGTTCAGGTGCAGGGTTTGTTTGTTTTGTAGTGCATGCATGACACATATTGGGAAACAATGTAATCCAATTGCTGCCATGCTTTTGGCTTTGGGGGGAGCTGTTCAGCCAGTCTATACATGATATCTCCTGGTATGATGTCAGGGACTATCGTCAGTGGGGGGTGTGTATGTATACATGGGCCTGTCTGACAGGATGTCAGCAATGTCAGTAAGGTACAGTTGTCCCTGACTCAGCACATATATGCGTGTACATTACTATTTATTACATAGCTGAAGGACATGTCATGATTCTCAGTCTGGACTCCTTCTCAGCTACTCTTTACAAAACACCGACAAACCTGAGCACTAATCCCGGTTATACTCCTTTACACAGTTAACACTCTACTGATCCTTTGTGATCAGGCTACAGAGTATGTCATCATAATAAACTGGCATGTCCAGGGGTCGGTTTCATGTGTACTCCCCTGTCCAGCTAGTGAATATTGTGGTTATGACACAATGTTACATCTGCCTCATGTACACAGACAACCCTCTCCTCCTCACATCACACTCACATATATGTGGGAAGATGTAACAATATTGACATACAGGACGCTGAGCTCTCTCGACCCATGACTGGCATAGTCTATCAGGTGGTGAGGGTGACCACACACACTACATATCAGTCTCAAATACACCACATTATCACACATACACATATTCGGAGGCTCTACATACACTCTGCCTAAGCAACAGAGACCTCCAAAGCAGACACACATACAACTGCTACCCCACTACAATGCCCACATGTCACACAGTTCACAATGTCAGTGTGCCACACAGTCACTGCCCTTTGGGCTAAACAACACACCTGATACACTTGTTATAGGTGACACTTAATGTCAAACACACTATTGTCCCACTCACCAGGCCAGACGGGGAAATAGTCACTTTGAGCTGTCTCTCAGGTGCCAGGATCCACCACATAACACATGCACTCAGGTCACTCCAAAGCAAGTCCAGGACTGGCTCCATCATTGTCCATGCTGGTGCATACAACCTTAGACATTCCTCCCTGGACCACATGACATGGAACATAGAGGAACTCTGTGATCATGTAGCCCAGCCCAGTATTACCCTGACCTTGTCTAGCATCTTACACTCACCAAGTATGATGTCACAGTATACCAACAAACTGATCACGTTTCACAGTTGGCTAACATAATCAGTTGTCTAACATATTGATGACAGACACTGTATCCCCTTTGAATAACACCAATATGTTAGACAACTGATCATGTTTAACAGTTGTCTAACATATTGGTGTTATTCAAAGGGGATACAGTGTCTGTCACCCTGGGGTGACATGCTCGATATGCAACGTAGCTTCCCTATGGACAGCTTGCACCTGTCACCCTTGGACTTTTGAATACTGGCTAGGGCACTTGCTGCTACCATACTGCCCTATTTAAGGGGGGCTCAAAGGACAGAACCACCTCCATAGACATTACAGAGTACACGACACTGAGGGTAATGCTGCTCAACACCAGATGTATTACCCTTAAATTGCGCCCACTCAGGGATCTCCTCAGTATGGAGGATAGCAATATCTGTACACTAACAGATACATGGTTCAGGCTCCCACATGCACACCAGCACTACCAGGTTGTATTTCGTACCATGCTTTCTGACCAGATAACTCGGAATCGCCAACACAAATAGGGGGAGTATCCATATACATCACAGATACACATACCTCCGGGTTGGTAGCACTGCACAAAGCATCACAGACCATACATATGCACCTAACATTGTGCAAATCTGCCTTTTGGTTTGTTGCCTGCTACAGACCACACTCCCCAACACAGCAACGTCACTCAGCTTTCCTGGGAACATTGGACAATATGAAGGTCTCCCCAAACACCATTATATTGGGTGAGGTCAAATACCCACACATTGACTGTGGATAGTACTCAGGCCCCAACACCCTCGCCCAACAGTTGCTACTATTTCTAAACTCATATGCTATGGCACAACCGGTCACCACACCCACAAGAGGGGACAACATATTGGACATGATCATCACCGACATGGGGACTCTATGTTTCACACCTGCGATATACCCCTCATTGGTAAGGGCAGAACATACTTTATCTCACTGGCCATCCATATCCCATCCCCACACCCATCCTGGGTAATCTTGGTGAACTTCCCAAAAGGAAACGTCACACTCCTCTAAACCATGGTGGTATCCATCAGAGACCCTGAGTCAGTGTTAAGTATGGCTCAGACTGCTGAATCCTTTACATACACATTCTATGGATACCTAGTGGATCGCATGGATCGTTACATCCAAAATAACAACTGGACCCACTCCTCCAATGGCAGTGGACCTGTCTGGTAGACCCCAGCCATTAATACGCTTTACAACAAATGGAGGAAGCTACTACATGATAGAGCACAATCCCAGACAGGGAAGGCATCTGTGATCTGTACTAGCGGACTGCTACAATCACTCGGGTATTTATGTCAGGCACGCTTCTAACGGACAACTGCACCAGACACGTCAGACACTCACAAGGCCTTCTTCAGTTGATTCAGGTACCTGGCTGGACACTCACTGATATGCTGTGCGTTACTGCATACTGACTAAACATACCCTGAGCCCACTGACATTGCCATCATTCTGGCAAACAGGTTCAGTGCAGATGTGTCCCCCCCATCCTCCCTAAGGTGGTACTGTCCATACCAACAGAGTGTTATCTCGCAGACATCACGAGTAAACAGGTGAGTGCTGCCCTCCCAACAGCGGACAACACAGCATCAATGGGACCAGATGGCATCCCAACCTGTGTCGTACACAGCCTTCATGACATACATAACACTCACATTACGTCACTGTTTGATATAAGAGTTACTGCAGGATATGTACCCATGGAATGGCGTACAGCAATAGTGGTCCTGCTCCACTGAATACTGCCACAACAGATCACAGACAATATCGGCCTAAAAGGCTAACTAGCCTGTTCTGCAAAGCTATGGAGTGTATTGTAATGGGACTCATGCACATAGACATGGGAAACCTACAGACACTGGGTCCTACACATTACAGCATTGTTGTGGGCAGATCTTGCCTGTTGGACCTGTTCATATTCTTTCAACAGTTACCAGGTCCATCAGTGTTGGGATGGTTGTCCACACAGCCTGCCTGGACCTTGCACAACCCATCAGCATAATACCCCACTCACCCATTATGCATAGGCTCACCAGCATCAATATCGACACATATCTGACACGATGGATTGCTACTTGGAGCAGGGATAGCACCCACATGCTCAGTGTTGCAGGTGCCATGTCTGACTATACACCAGTTACACTTGGCATCCCACAAGACTCAGTCCTGGGACCTCTCTTGTTCAGTATATATTTGTGTGATGTACAGGCTATTACAGGAGGGATATGGCTGCTCATGTTCACAGATGACTGCAAACTGGGTGCCATTATCAGATCTCCTGCTGGCACATGCATACTCATACAGGGTCTCACAAAGATAGGTTGACTGGTGCATGAGCCATGGCCCACGGCTACATGCCATTAGTTGCATAGTCATCCCTTTGAGGATGACAAGATGCCCACACATTACCACATAGGTTGTAATCCATTACATACAGTAGTAGTTGATCGGGTTTGGGGACATGACCTGTTTGTAGTCTCGCCTTTGACAATCCTATTGCCATAGTGGTTAGACAGTATGTCTACATAGCCCACCATATCCCACATGGTTTCACATGTTGATCACGTGTGGTCATTGTGCCCCTATACTCTTCATGACCATGCTTGGTTACTATGCCACCTTTGGGATGTACCTTACCTGACACCTGCAGCAACTGTAATGGCCACAAATGTTACTCTTCGAGCAGATGTAGGGACTCACACAGATGCCCTGCACAGTTCCAATACAGTAACTCCAGCTCTACTCAGTCACTTACCATGTACACGGATGTGTTGTGTGCCTGTAGTTGAAGGCAATATCTGACCCAGACTTACTAGACTTGCTCCACCTCAGGATATCCGACTCCCTTGCTGCTGCACACTCCTAGGACATATACCTCAGCACTGATGTTAAAAGGACATGCTGGGGGGACAGATTATTATCAGAAAGCCTCCACTCACTCCAGAGTGTAGTCCTGGTTTTGCATAGGCAGAGCCACCCACTGACCACCTACAGGTGACATCTTGACAAGTGGATGGGTGATCGCATGTTTACCCATGGGATATCTTCTGGGTCCCTGCTAAACAGAGGCACAATACACTGAACATAAATGGGCTATCTTGTGTGACCTAATATTCACAGGCACAGTGCTCTGATTTGACTGGGTTGCAGTAGCCAAACACACTCTGGCTATGCTTGTACATGCCCTAGGGCAGATAGCCTAGTATCAACCTCTGAACCTATGATAATTTTCATGATGCACAATGTTTATTGCTGATACTGTTTGCAGGTTTTTATCATCTTTGCTTTCACACTTTATATGAACCACTTAGGTATCTGCAGAACATATTTGCTTATGGCAGGGTTCCACTATATTATATACGTGTCTGTTGTCATATAAGTGTGTGCACAGGGCAGATTGCTGTGTAGTGAGAGGTTCCTGGGTTAACACATGCAACTGCCTGCTATGTGTGGCCCAATGCTTTACTCCAACATGGCTTAAGTGTGTGAGGATGCCCAGTTCAGACTGTCAGTGTTCTGTTGTCTGACATTTGTCTCATGTATTCAAGTGTGTGAGCATGCCCAGTGTGACCTTTCAGTATGTTGCTGTCTGAGGTCCACTACATTTGTTGATGTATGTCTACATGTCCATTATTAACATTTCTACTGTGTGTGTTGACAGTCAGGTTCTATTCTTACTGCAGGACTCACCTTTGTGTCATAACTCGACAGGGATTATGCTGTACCTGCAGGGTTTCCGTGAAATACTTTGCATAGACTTATCAACATTTCTTCATACAGGCTAACCACTGCACTACTGTCATGGTTTAGTGGTTCAGTACTATGACTATAATGCACAGTGTCCTGGGTTTGAGGCCCATTGCCAGTTATGTTTTCATACTGAGCAGACCAGACTGCTTAGGGGCCAGTAGAACAAATATGAGCATGTTGGCTTTTGTTCAGCTATGCCCTACCTAGACCCAGCTTGTCCAACATTGCTCAATATTAACCATCATTGCTGGACATTGGCCAGTATTACTCTACATTGACCACATTTGTAGTAGTTGGTGTGTGAGATTTTGTTTACATTGACTTCATGATGGTAAATGCTGTTTAGCACTGCTTTATATTGCTTAACACATGGCAATCATGCCTCAGGTGTTGATGCAGAGCTGCCTTTGTTGGATGCACATACTACACTCCCTATACATGTTTGAAAGCAGGTAGAGTCAACGTAGGCATCCCTTTTACTATATGTGTGAGTCAGAGAGATGTATAATTTCCAGAGTTCCTACTGAGACAGTGTATGTGCTATGCGTTGCCTCTTTGCCAAGGCCAAAGCATACTGGGCATGCCTCCTTCTGCCTACTGAGGCAGGCTCGGGTTGTTCCTCCTCCGAGTCACGCTCTGCCTGTGATGGCCTCTGCAATGGTGGGGGGCTGTTTGGCCCAGGCCTATGCTGGTCCTGCTGCAGCTGTTTTTGCAGGATCATATTATGTAGCATAACACATACCATGACAATTTGGGTACATGTAGTTGGTGAGTACTGCAAGGCTCCACCAGATGTGTCCAGGCACCGGAACCATGACTTGAGCAGCCCAAACACATGCTCTATTACATTTCGTGTTTGTGTGTGTGCCTCATTATGGCATTCCTGTTCAGGTGTGTGTGTGCATTTCTGATGGGTGTCATCAGCCACGGCTCCAGTGCATAGCCAGCATCCCCCACTAGGTGACCATGTGGGATGTCCCCATTGGCAAATGTCTGGTACAGCTGTGTCAGATGCCAGATATGGGAATCATGGTAGCTTCCAGGGCAGCCAGCACACACATTCAGTATTATGCCCTGGGCATCGCACATGACCTGGCAGTTGATGGAGGGGAAGCCCTTGTGGTCAGAGTAGACCCTACCCCACTCATCGGCTGGTGCTTTGATGCATATGTGCGTGCAGTCTATTGCACTCACTACCTCAGGGTATTCCGCTATTTGCTGGAAGAGATGCATATTGCTGGCCAATACCTCACGGGAATTGGGGAAATATACATGATCACCGACATGTGCTGACATGGCATCCAGGAACTGGTGCAGTACCCTGGATGCTGATGCCTGTGATATCCCCGTCATATCACCAGTTGGTCTCTGGAAGGTACCTGTTGCTAATATTCTTAGGCCAACACATTCCTTAGTTTCCACTGGGATGGGTTCCCCTCTGTTGGTTCTGTGTGTGAGGCATGGCCTGCACAGCTCAAGAATTTGCTGCAAGAGGTCTCTGTCCACTCTATAGTGCTCCACTATCTCCAGCTCATGTAGACCCTGGTAGGTAACCTTGGGCCTGTACACTCTTCTTCGTCTCCTCACTGTGGGTTGTCCAGCAGCATTTGCATTATCACCACCCTCAGCATGTTGCATATGTCACCTTACAACAGCAATGGCAGCCCCTAACATTTTTTGTCTCAGTTTTCACTTCTATTAGCTTACTGCAGTGTTGCAGTGTCTCTTGAGAGAAACATAATGGACTGTTGTTTGCAGAGTTTTAAGTGCTGGGATGGGCTGGGCTGGGCTAGTGTTCTGCCTGGGTAATTGCCTGATTCTGATTGTTTTCACCTGCTAGCTTTGCTAGTACTCCCTGGTAACATTCACTATTTCGTGTACTTCCATTTTCCTTACTGTTTCATCGCGGGGGGGGGAGCGCCGCACACACAAGTGCAAACACGCACACATGCTTACACGGACTAAAGCTTGCTTATTCTTCTTAAAACATGCGCACACCGGCGCAAATGCGCTTATAACTGTTTACACAGCCTTACATATGCTTACTCAAGCATATGTAAGCATATGCTTGAGTAAGCATATGTAAGGCTGTGTAAACAGCCTTACATATGCTTACTCAAGCCTACACGTGCGCACACACGCTTACACGCATGCACACTGTCTTACTCGGGTTTACTGGTGCACACACGCATGCATGCCCGCTCAGCAAGAAACTTTGGTGTTATCCACGGCATACACCTTCGATTTCTTGACTTTACCTGGCCTACCTGTTGACACACCTCTTTCACTATTATGTAAATGTAAGCTGACACATGTCACTCTGCTCCAATGAGCTTCACTCCTTTCATACATAACCCCCTCATGATGTCACCTATCTTCTACTTTGTTACTCCCCTTATCCTACTCCTGCACTCCACTGACTGTGCTCATTTGCTATGTAAACTTGCGATTCACTATCCTAACTTTCATTTGCATAGGAGTGCCTACTAATGCTTAGTTACATCTCTTAGACTGAGCTTCCCCCCTTAGCAACCTCTACTCGGTGGCCATGTTGTCTTCAGCCTGCCATTCCCTTGCATTGTAAATTAATTTTAGCTATAAAATCCACATTTGTGGATCTTAATTATTAATTTTCTGCTTTTTTGGGCGCAGCGCGTTTGCTCGGCGCTGCTCTACGGTTAAACCCCGGTGATCGGGATAAAAAAAAGTTATTTTATTTTTAATTTGCATCACTTCCCATTGCCAATGACCGTATTTTGGCCATTGGCATGCTTCCTCCTGTGAATGCATGCTTTTTTTCCAGCTGATACTGCTCCATTTTGCTATTTGCAGAACCGTACTCGGTTATCAACTGAGTACATTTCTGTAAATAACACTACTCCTACTCGGACAGGTTTGGGTTTCCTGGATCGCAAATTTACCTCATTTCCATGGCTTTTGCCTGCAATTGAGGTAATTTGCATATCCCAGCCCTCTCCGTGTAGGACTAGTTTGGAGAGCTTAGTTGCACACTCCTACCGGCTGTTCCTAGATTGCTCGGCAGATATGTTGGCTGCATGGAGTCTTACTCTACTCTAAGACTCCATGCAAGCCTTAGTGAATCCGGCCCTTTGTTTTTATTGTGAAGGCTGATTGTTTTTTTAACATTTAGAACACTCAGCAGATTTCTTCATTACACTTTTGTTGCCTCTTTCTCTTCTGTTTACCACTTGTATTTTATGTTGGTTGTATTTTATGTTCCTCATATAGCTCATTATGTCATGTGTCCTTCACACAATTCATTTACATTTGCTGTAGACTCCCTTTCCTTACTATACATTTATTTGACTTTGCATTATGTCATGTGTCATTCACGCAACTTATTTATGTCTGCCATGGTGCATCTTTCCTTACTAGGAACTCCATTACAGAGAACTTGACTTTCTTGGGCTACTTACCAAACTGTACATACAATGCCTGCATTTGCTTAGGCAACTTTATATCAGTTCTCATTTAAGCCACAACCTTTTCTAAGATCACATTCTCTTTTGTCTTATCATTGCTCTCCTATAAGTCATTATATTTAGACTTTTCTTGTGTTAAGATGCAATGCTATAGTTCAAAATAAAAAAAAAATAATAAAAAAGTGCATAAACTTTGTATCAGGGACATATATATACTTTCTCTTCATCACTTTCATATTGTGAATATGGTTGTTTTCCACCAGTCCAATTCATTTTTTTGTTTGTTTGTTTGTACCCCAAATGAGTTTAGAAAGTTTAGATGTTTAAATTACTTACACATATCTGCATCACCTTGTACAAATAATCCTTTGAAAAAAAATCCACTCTAGCTGTCCTTTTTTTAATAATCCACAAGACTTTCTCTGTTCTCAGATCTGTTTATTTATTAATACTTTTATAAATGGTTACCGGGTAGACCATTTATCAGCAATGTCCAATTTAAGACCTAGCCCAAGTCTCCTGTAGTGCAACAAATAGTTTAGATATAGAAATAACAGATAGTTTGGATACATGAAAAAAGGCACAATTATATAAATAGTAACAGTGATACTTAGGTCAAGTGGTGCCTGTGCAATGAAGATACATCGCAGCAGGAAGTAGAGACATACAATGCTGTAGCAGTATGTATCACATACTTCACGAAGTCAGTGTGCCGCACAGTCACAGCCCCTAAGGCTAAACAACACACCTAATACACTTGTAATTGGAGACTCTATTGTCAGGCACACTGACGTCCCACTCACCAGACTGAACAAGGAGAAGGTCACTGTAAGCTGCCTGTCAGGAGCCAGGATCCACCACATAACACAGGCACTCAGGTCACTCCACAGCAGGTACAAATATGACTCTGTCATTGTCCATGTTGGTGTGAATGACCTGAGACGTACCTCCCTGGACTACATGACAAGAGACATAGAGGAGCTCTCTGATCATGTAGCCCAGGCCGATATGACCCTGGCCCTGAGTAGCATATTGCCCTCACCAAAAATAATACCACAGTATAAAGACAAAATGATCAATTTTAACAATTGGCTAAGCTATTGGTGTCATTCAAAGGGGATCCAGTGTCTGTCAGCCTGGGATGACATGCTCGACAAGCCACGTTGCTTCACCAGGGACGGCTTGCACCTGTCACCCTTAGGCTTTTGAATACTGGCTAAGGCTCTTGCCACCCCCATAGTGCCTTTTTTAGGCAAGGCTCAAAAGACAAACCCACCTCCAAAGACAATACCAGAAACAAAAAACTAAGGGTAATGCTACTCAATGCCAGAAGTCTAAACCTCAAAATGCACGCACTCGAGGCACTCCTCAGTATGGAGAAAATTGATATCTGTGCAGTAACAGAAACCTGGTTCAAGGCTCCAGGGAGCACCCCAGCACTACCAAGATTCAACTCATACATTCTTTTTGGCCCCAGAACTCGGACCGAAATACTAAAGGCGGGGGAGTATCCATTTTCATCAAGGATACCCACACCTCCAGGTTAGTGGCACTGCACGAGGCAGCGGAGGCCATCCAGGTGCAACTAACAGTAGGTAAAACTGCTTTTCAGTTCATAGCCTGCTACAGATCACCCACTTTGTCTGAGGACCCCCACTCATCATTCCTGAGAACATTGGAGAATATGAAGTTCTCATCAAACACCATGATATTGGGGGATTTCAACAACCCAAACATTGACTGGGAAAACTACTCAAGTCCCAACTCTTTTGCTCAACGGTTCCTGGAGTTTATAAACTCAAATGCCATGGAACAACTGGTCACCAACCCCACAAGAGGGGACAACATATTGGACTTGGTCATCACCAACATGGGGGATCAGTGTTCCACACCAAAGGTAAATCCCTCGTTGGTAAGATCAGACCATAAACTTATCACAATGGACATCCACATCCCAACCCCACCCCCAGCCAAGGAAACCACTGTGAAAAATGTCTCAAAAGCAAACTTCACACTTCTCAAGACAGAGGTGGAAAGTTTCAAAGCCCCCGGGCTAATGGAAAATGCTACCCAAACCGCAGAATCCTTTACAAATGCACTCTATGAGCACCTACAAGAATGCATGGATCGTGCCATCCCAAGCAAAACCAAGACTCACTCCTCCAAAAACAGGAGACCAGTCTGGTGGACTCTGGCCATAAATAAGCTATACAACAGAAGGAGGAAACTATTACATGACAAGGCAAAATCCCAAAAAGGGAAGGCATCCCTGATCAGTACTAGCAAGAAACTTCCATCCCTCATAAAATCATCAAAGGCCAGCTTCAAAAGAAAAATCGCCAAAGACTCTAAAGATAATCATAAGGCATTCTTTAGCTACATCAAGAATCTGGGTGGCAGCTCTCAGATCTGCTCTGAGCTGGTGCAAAATGGCACAAAATACACTGAACCCACTGACATTGCCAACATCCTGGCGGACAAGTTCAGTGCAAACTTTACCCCCCTTCCCTCCCAAAAGGGCCAGTGCCTATCCCAGAAGAATGCAGTCCCCCAGACATCACCGACACACAGGTGAAAGCAGCCCTCTCCAAAGTAAAAAACACAGCATCAATGGGACCGGATGGTATCCCGGGCTGCATCTTACACGAGCTCCAAAACTAACTAAACCCTCACATAAACTCACTGTTCCAGCTCAGCCTCACCACAGGTTATGTACCCAAAGCATGGTGTACAGCAACAGGGATCCTGCTCCACAAAGGTGGTGCTACAATGGATCCCGGGAACTATCACCCTATAAGCCTGACTAGCCTGGTCTGCAAGGCTATGGAGCGCATCATCATGAATCTCATAAACAAAGACATTGGGAACCTCCACACACTGGACCCCACTCAATTCGGCTTTGTTAAGGGCAGATCTTGCCTCTTAAACCTAGTTGACTTCTTTGAAACAGTTACCAAAGCCTTAAATGAGGGAAAGGTAGTCCACACACTCTACCTAGACCTCGCAAAGGCCTTCGACACAGTACCCCACTCTGGCATCATAAATAAGCTTACCAACTTAAATATCAACCCATATGTCACAAGATGGGTTGCAAACTAGCTCAGGGATAGAACTCACATGGTCAGAGTCGCAGTTGCTATGTCCGACTCTAAACCAGTTACAAGTGGCATCCCACAGGGCTCAGTCCTGGGACCCCTCTTTTTCATTATATTCTTCTCTGAGGTACAGGCAAACATGGGAGGACTGTGGCTGACCAAGTTCGCAGATGATTGCAAACTGAGAGCCATAATCGACTCTCCGGCTGACACAAGCATCCTCCAGAAGGGCCTTATGGAGACGGATATCTGGTGTCAGAACCATGGCCTCAAGCTAAATGCAAAAAAATGCATAATCATCCCCTTTGGGAAAAACAAAGTGCCCACAAACTACCACATAGGAGGTAATCCACTAAGTGCAGAAGAAGTAATTAGGGATCTGGGGACCCAAGTAGATAGTAACCTCTCCTTTGACAATTACATTGCCAAAGTGGTTAGAAAAACTTTCTATATAGCTCACCTAATCACAAAAGGATTCACATCTAGATCAAGAGAGATCATTGTGCCCCTCTACTCATCACTCATCAGGCCCATAATTGAGAACAATGCCCCATTTGGGATGTACCTTACCTGACACCTGCAACAGCTGGAGAGACCTCAAAAATACCTCACCAAAAGGATTGTGGGCCTCAAACAGATGCCCTATGCAACTCAACTAAAAAAACTCCAGCTCTAATCAGTTGCTTACCGCCTACTCAGAGGCTATCTCTGCCTGACGTACAAGGCCATGTCTAACCCAGAATTGTTGGATATGCCCAACCTCAAGAAAACCAGATCCATTAGAGCTACATGCTCCAGGGATTTAAACCTTAGCACAACAATTAATAGAACATGCTGGAGGGATAGATTCATATCCCAAAGGCTTCCCACGCTCTGGAATAGAATCCAGGTCCATGTTAGGCAGAGCCCCTCGCTGACCCTCTTCAAGAGAAATCTTGATGAGTGGATGGGAAATCGTAAATTTGCTCCTGGGATCACTTCTATGGCCCTGCTGGACAGAGGCTCAGGAATCTAGTCTAAAAGGGAGGTGAAAGCCAACACATTCTGGCTAGGCTTATAAATGCCCTAGGGCAGATAGCCTAGTACCTACCTATGAACCTATGAACCTATGAAAAGTGGAGTACAGTAGTAGTAAAATATCAGAAGAAGAGGAAGAAATGGGAAAATGTTATTTTTATTTTTATTTATTTTACATTTGTTAACCGGGATAATCCGACTGGATTCATGTCCATTTTCAGCGGAGGCCCGGGGAGAAAAGCTCCAAACAGTAGTAAACTGTATTAAAGTCACAGAAACAATTACAATTCACAGCACATTAACAAATACTTTCCATATTATCATGCAGGATGATAGAGAATTGACACAGTAAAGATATTTACAGTGAAAGCCAGGTAACCTGGGATCTATGCATAATCAGGGAATAAGCTAGCCAGGATTTATGCAATGGCAATTCCGTATTGACCCCAAGTATTGTTTAAGTTTAGCTTTAAACTGACTTAAAGAGGAGAGTGAGGTAATATCAGGAGGTAGTCTGTTCCATGTTCTACCTGCAGAGTTGGAAAGGAGAGAGTCACCGGCTATGTTATTAATTTTGCAGGTCTGGATGAGGAGTCAGCTGGATGAACGCAGTGGTCTAGGGTTGTTACATGGGGTAACCAGTTTTTTAAGTGAAGGAGTGTAGTCAGGGTTGTATATTATTTTGTGGGTTAGAACTAGTAAGTTGTATGATATTAAATTCGGTAGCTCAAGCCATTTAAGCTGGGTTAGATTGGTACAATGATGGGTCCTGAAAGGTGACCCAGTAACAAACCTGACGATATGATTGTAACAGATGGTGAGTTTGTTCATGACAGTTTTTCTGGTATTATGGAGAACAGAGGATGCATACAGGAGAGTAGAGAGAAGGTGAGTTTGAGCAATTGCAATTTTGGCTTGGGGAGTCAGGAAGCTTTTTACTCTATATAACGAACCTAGTTTCTTATTGATAGTTTTGATCATTTGGTTTACATGTATATCAAATTTTAGGTTGTTGTCAATAGTCACCCCTAGTAATTTTGTAGAGAGGTCCGGAGAGATTATGGTCCCGTCCTTGGCTTGGATTGTAAAGTTAATGGTGTTAGACCTTTGTGTAGGTAGGAATAGCAGCATTTTCGTTTTTTTGGGATTAAGTATCAGGCGACGACTGTAGAGCCAGTTTTCTATTTTGTTAAAAGTGGACTGGGTCAGTAATTGTAACTCTGTGGGGGTTGTGCCAGAGCAGATCAGCGTAGAGTCATCTGCATATTGGATACAACTGGCGTTAGGTATGACAGTATTCAAGTCATTGATGAAGATGGAGAATAACAGTGGTCCTAATATGGATCCTTGTGGGACTCCCAATGTGTTGGGTAATAAGGTAGAGAGTTTAGTCTGCCATAATACTGCCTGTTTTCTACCATTTAGATAGGAACTAAACCATTGAAGGGCTTTAGCATCCAGACAAAGTGATTGCAGAGTATTAATTAGAAGTTTGTGGTCCACCATATCAAAGGCTTTGGACAGGTCCAAAAATAGTGCAGAGGAAATATTGTTATTATTTCAATGGGTATTTATGGTATTGGAGATGACAAGTAGGGCTGAGGTAGTACTATGGAGACGGCTGAAACCATGTTGGGTGTCTGCCAGTAGGTGGTTGGAAAGAAGGTGTTGCATAAACTGTTTTTGAACACATTTTTCCATTATCTTTGCTAGAGGAGAAAGTACAGATATGGGCCTGTAATTCGAGAGCTCAGTGGAAGTGCCACCTTTATGAAGAGGAATTACATAGGATATCTTCCAGATATCAGGAATTTTAGCCTCTGCTAAAGAATGATTGATAAGTAGTGACACAGGGTAGGCAATGGCCTCAGCTGATTTTTGCAAGTATTCAGCTGGAAGTTGATCAGCTGAGAGTGTGGTGGGTTTTAGTTTTCTGATTAATTTGCAGATAAACAAAGTGGCGACAGGTTGAAAGTTAAATAAGGGAAGATTTTTGAAGGTGGGAGTATCAAGGCTGTGGGAGCTGAGTGGCAGTTGGTTGGAGAGGGCTTGGATTGTCTCAGTGAAGAAGCAGTTGAAGCTGTTGGAGACTACATCTGAGGGTTTATCGATGAGTGTGGCTGGGACAGGGGTGGTAGAGCGACCAGGGTGAAGTAGATTGTTTAGTCCAGCCCAGAATTTTTGTGGGTGGTTTTGATGTTCTGTCTGCATTTTACAATAGTATTGTCTTTTGTCAAGTAATATTTGTCTTTTGGTTTCATTCCTAAGTTGTCTGTAGTTAATTTGGTCGAGAGGGAGTTTAGTAGTTCGCCATACAGGAAAAGGAGAAGGCATGAAGAAGAGACAGGAAAAGAGAGGAGGAGGAGGAAGAAAACAAAGGGATACTGTGGACCTGCACATATAACTATATATATATATATATATATATATATATATATATATATATATATATATATATATATATATATATATAACAGCATGCTAGATAGATGTGGTTGCATTGCTCTAATTTTTCATATATGCTTTTCAGTAGTGGTCTGGGTTGTTTTTCTAATTGTGTGAACATTTCAAACACCAACAGGTTTAATCTCTCTCACTATGTTAAACCCCAGGATTTTCTCCCTTAATTAGGTCAGCTCTCTTTGAAACCCTGTTTGCTCCATTACTACAGATTCAGCCCTCCTTACCAAACCATAAGCCAAACCTAAAGTAGTCTCAGCACTCCTAAATTCTACAGTGCCAAATATTAATGAGAATATAATTTTGTATTTCTGTAATGTTTTTATTTAGGGACATTATTAGGGATGCAAAGTTATTTTGTAGTTCTTGACACATGTCCTTATCACATTCTAAGTACTCAATAGAAAAATTATTTACTTTTCTTTTATCTCTCAAAATTAAAATGCATCTATTTTTGTTTTGCTTCAAAATTATGCTCAACTTTATCTAGATAAATTATTTAATTTTCCATTTGCATTACTTAGTATATTTATTTTATTTAGTCTATTCATTTGGGTTTGCTATATTCAAACACATTTTCTTGTTGCTGCCATCGAATTTTTATCATGCATGGTGTTACAGCTTCAGAAACTTTTCCATCATACCAAATTTATTAATTTTACTTCTTAATTTCACAGCATCAGATTGAAAAAAAAAACATTTTGACTCTCAGTAACACTTTGCTGTATGCTAATAACACCTTCAAGTATACATACTTATGAGCACCCTGCTTGATTTAATTTTCTATTTCATGTACAGCTAGTATCTCAGCTTTGCCAGTCTGAAGTATACACAGAACTCACTGAGATACTTCTGATTCAGTAATACTCTGCTTTGTTTCATCAGTGGTTTCCCCTATTGTATCTTAACATTGTATTGTTATCTTTGTTAGGAGCTAATACATTTTTATCGTCAGCACAACTTTGTCCCTGCTTTATTTATTTGTATTTCCATCCAATCAATTTAGTTCATGTCTTTCAATACAAAATGTTTGCTTTCAGTATTAATTCTAATAGAATATTGTCACTTTGTCTGTCATTTCATGAAAATGAAAGATCCAGCACTTAGAATTTCACCTCAGTTTGTTTTAAGTTTGTATATCTTATTTAAGCCCTTAAAACTTAGTTTAGCATGGATTTTAGTACTGTGTAACAAAGTACACACTCCAGTTCATGACTCTTATTTATGTTCTAGGTACATATTTTTTCATACAGTCAAAATCACAGCAATTAGTTAGAAATAGTACTCATATCATTTCATAGCAAATAATATTCCCACCATATTTTATTTTGCTACTGCCTTCTTTTAAACATTACACTGCACAATGAACAGTAGTTTTACAATTTCTGCACACCCTTATAATTAAAACAATTTTCAATCACAGTTCATTATGAGCAGTATTTGCAGTATTAGTTTCATTACAACAGTTTCCAATGCAGTCAGACATACTTTCTGCTTCCTTTTGTAAATGCCAGCAGAACTACCTTTTTGTAGTATCACCAAAAACAGTACCTGATTTTTAAAAATGATAAGGTAAATAATGACTTTGCACTACAAAAGTCAGAATTATGGCTTTACTTTCTTTATGCAGATAACCTTTTATACTTGTGTAACTAGTACTGCTTTCTTACATTTGGGGAATTTGCCAACATCTTTAAGCATGTCATTAAGTAAATTGAAACTATAATACCCTGGAGTTAATTTAAATAGCTTTAAGCTATATTTTGCAGTTTGAAAAGTCAACATAAATGCCACAATACTCATTTCTTGCATCTGCCATCTTTAATAATTTCTTGAGAATGTATTTACGACTGCAAGAACATTTTTGCAAAACATTTCTTTCCGTACCTTAGTGCATTTACTATATATACCTTTGGAAAGCATTCTGTCTGAAATTTCTTATCACTTCTTAGACAAAAAATTCAACAATTTTTGCTATTCTACTATTTTCATGAAATTTCTATAAACTCATTTTGTCCTGTGATTCTGATCTGTACAATAGTAACTGAAAAAAAAATCCAAGACCCTTTTCAGAATTACTTTTTGTTGAAGTACAACTTATTGAAAGCATCTTATTGAATCTGCTCAGTCTGTTTGTCACCTGAATCAATTATAAGCAGTTAAATACTATTTAGGACATCTTTGCACTGGGCAAGTCACTAAGTAAGTATTTTAATACCACAGAACTGTGGAAAAGAAAAAAATCATCTTTCACAAAAGCTGTATATCCTTGAAGTTAAAATACCCCACCAGAAGAGTAAAGGGGCTTACCCCCATATGAAATTATTGTGATGTTGGTATAGTGCTTTCCTTTTTGACTCAACAAAGTACAAATCCAGTACAAATACAGTGACATAATAAGGCAAGCAGTATTTCAGCAAAAAACATTCACTCTATGAAGTGCCATGGATCTGACATGCAGCAGTAAACAAACCTTAAATGTATTACTTTTCCAACATTTATTATGTCCAGAAACACATTTTATAGCAGTAACTCTATGCCACAAATCTGGTACACAAAAGTCCTCCTTAGCGGTCTTTTATGGTGAAAGGAGTTATAACTTCTCTCTTTTTTTTTTTACACAAGAGACATCTTTATTAAATTGTCAGTTATGGCAAGCATATATTTATTTAAATGAAAACAAACCATACTGACATATTTTCAATTGCAAACATTATACTATCCTTATGATCTATCAAGTCATTGTCAGTCAAACTTTACATTGCTCATTCAATTCCTGCATTCCATTAAACCTCGCCCATCCTCCAAAACATTTTTCTGCATGTATCATTTGCACAATTCACATTTTTTTCTGTGTAATTTGCTCCCACCCTTTTCCTAAAGATCCCACTTCCAGTTGTTTTATCTCAGTTACTATGTTCACTTCTTCTATTACAGTTGGTTTAGAATGTGATTTCCATTTTCTAGTAATTGCTTTTTTGACAGCCACCAAAATGAAACTCTGTAAGGCCTTACTATGCTAGTCAATTCTGATTGTGTATCTCAGCTCAAAAAAATTATTTCCTTAGTTACACTCACTTGCTCACCCAGTGTTTCTGATAAAGTAGTGTGCAGGGAATTTTTAGAGTCTGCCAACACATTACACTCCTAAAATAGGGTTACCACCTGTCCCACTTTGTGAGGGACAGTCCCTCTTTGGGCAGTTGTGTCCTGCAAAAAAATTGTAAAAATGGCAAATGTCCTGAGATTTTTAGGACAAAATGATTTCCTATATTTTATGTAATAGTTGCAGAAAACAGTTTTTCTGTATCTGAAACACCTAAATGTTATAAGAAACAGAATAAGCAACTAAAATGCTACAAGAATAAGCTTTTATTTAGGCAAAAAAGTGAAGTTCCGTCCTTTGTACTGGCCGTGGGTATGTTTCAACCTGCAAAATCTGACGTTTGTACCAAAAATGGTCCACTTTGAGCATTTGAAAAGGTAGCAACCCTAACCTAAAAATATGTTCCTAATTATCTATTTCTTTCCCATCACACCTCTAATATCTGCAGTCTGTCTGAGGAAACATAATTTGAAGCCTGCTTGGGGTATAAAAATACTTATGCAAACACTTCTAGACTTTCCCTGGGATTCATGAAGCTCGGTGCAAGGCCGGCATTAGGCTTGCACTGACCATGTGGCGTGAAGATGGCGCAGTAGCGCCAAATGCATATTAAAGAAGTCATGCTACCACCACAGCCACATGCATAAGAAAGGAGCACGAGTGCATAAGGCCCTGTCAAAGTGCCGCACAGAGGCATGGAAATGTCAGCTGTCAACCTGCAACCTAAATGCTTGATGAGGTGTGCCACATAGAAGGATTTCCTGACTGTTGTGGTGATGTGGTTATCGAAGGTGAGACCACTGTCCACCTGTGTCCCTAAGTCTCTTATCACACTTTCGGTGTTTAGTGTACTGCCACCTATGTGGTAATTCACGGGTACATGTTTTTTCCCAAAGGGGATAACTATACATTTCTTGGCATTGAGCTTGAGCCCATGGCTCTGGCACCAAGCATCTGTTTCTGTAATGCCCTTTTGTAAAGTATCCACATCATTTGGAGATTCAATAATGGCTCCCAGTTTGCAGTAATCTGTGAACTTTGTTAGCCAGAGTCCCTTAGTATTGGCCTGTACTACAGAGAAGTAGATGCCAAACAGGAGTGGTCCCAGGACTGAACCCTGAGGTACTCCACTTGTCACTTGTCTGGAGCTGGATTTGGAGTCAGATACTTTTATAGTGTGGGTTCTGTCAGTAAGCCAGTTAACAACCCATCAAGTGATATAGGGATTAATGCCCTCTCAATGTCTCTACCACAGGTACATCTGTGATGCCTCTTCCACATCCTGTTCTCTAAGGTAGGTAAATGTTCCCTGCCCTTGTATTTTTTTTCAAAGTATTGGTGTTGCAGCAAAATGGTACAGGATTGTCACCTAAGTTCAATTAGTTTTACACACACACACACACACACACACACACACACACACACACACACACACACACACACACACACACACACACACACACATTTTTTTCCTCTCTACCTTTACAGGTGCTGCTAGTGTGAGATCAGACTCAATAAGACAGGACATAACTGATGTCAGTACTTCAGTACAGCAAGATAGTGAAAGCAGCCTGCACATAATACAGTCAGACAGCACAGTAAAAGCATCAGAAGCATTTACAGTGGAGGGCAGAGTATCACCCACATCTACCAGCATGCCTGCTATGGCAGTGGACATCATACATGCATCCTCTGTGTTAATGAAGGGCCAGGATATTCATGTCAGCCCATCACAGGGTACATTAATCCTTACTTACATATGTGACCATATGACAGTAATGGGCAGTGCCACCACTGCTGAGCATGCACACAGCACAAGGGAGAGACATGCTAGTAGGTCTCAGCACTTCAGTCCCAGCTAGACCTAGACATTAATCTCACACTGAGATATGGTAAATGAATGTGCAGGTCAGAGGTTCAGGCTCAGACTAATGCAATCCATGGCAAGGCAGAGATGATTAGTGTGATGAATGGCATGTGTGAAAACATATATGAGGCCCTGCAATGCCTGCATACTGATTTAACTTGCTGGGAGTTGGATTTCACATTCCTACTAGGGAGTTGGAGGGCCACTTTCTATGTATTGCAGCCACCGTGGTGTTTGGTGCACTGCCCACAAGGGTCATGATCCTAGCACATGCCTCCATGGTTGTCACATATGCTGACTGCCGCATTGCCATTGCCTACTAATGAGTCTAAACACAATTATGCCTGATGTTTCTCTGGCTCCACTTTGAGTATGCTGTCAGGGCAAGTAAGTCCAGAGTGCCACTTCCCCCCTGATACCTGCTGATGATGATACTGAAGAGCTACAACAGGGCCTGTCTTGTGGACTTGGCCTCTATAGCCACACTACACATCACAGAGCAAAGCAGTCAAGATTGTGTTAATTAGCACTCTCATCCCATGAGAAGGCCACTCACATAGCCATGCCTGCCTGTCCACAGCCTATAGCCTACCAACATGTGGCCTGCAAGATATATATCTTCATACTTGCTAAGTTTGCCACCATCTGCCAGACAGTTCCACCTCCACCACTATTGTCTGAGCCACCTAGATCTTCTGGTCACCAGTCCCTATCGAGAAGTGCCACCCTTTTACTAGACATTATACTTAACTTATCCCATCCACCATGCCATGTACCTCACTAACATTTCCACCTCCCCTCGTCCTTCCCCAGTTTCACCTATCTAGTTGTTGCCATTCTCTATCCCTGTGCCCACCCTGATGTGCAAATAATGAGAAATGTGCTTTGTCCGTCCCTCTGAGTTATATGGGTGAGCTACTGTCTGATGCACAACATGACCATTCAGTGCACTGTACTGCATAGTTTGGAGTAGTACTGCATACGTCAGTTTTATTTTTTGTTGCAATTGTTGTGGAACAGATACGGCTTCTTTGCCAGTCTCACTAAATACTGCACTTGCCTGAGCCATGAATGGGGTTCTGCTGCAGCAGTTTCCTCCAATGACACCTCACTTGGCTTCTCCTTTGCTGCTGGTTCTGGTCTTGTCTGGCACTGCGATGGTGCCTCTTTGCCATAGTAGTTTCTGTAGAACTATGTTGTGCTGCATGGCATACTTGAATATTATGCTGCATCTCTCAGGAGAGTAGTACAGCATACTACCACGGGTATGTAGACAACACAAGTTAGCATCCAGCACGCCTATCTAAGCAGCAGAAGTGGGACTTCAACACTCCAAGCACATGTTCAACAGTGTTGCAGGTCTGTGTGAGTGCAGTGTTGTATGACATCTGTGCCGTGGTGTGAGGGGTGCAAACAAGTGGTGTGAGTCGTAGCTCTAGGCCATATGTGGCATCACCTGCAGCACACAACAGCGAACAGCTTTATAACTGGAATGTGTTCTGCCCGCCTGTTAACATGTCTCTGTAGCCTGAGGGGGCAGTGTACTGCCGGGATGGTGCACAACTGCATTATTTATTAAACCCTATGCATTGCACACCACCTGGCAGTGGAGGCATTGCAGGCAGGGCCTTTATGAGCACGTGAGTGCAGCCAGTGACCCCAGAGCTTCAGATAGAGTTAGAGATAGGCCTGTAAAAAAGATTGCCTGTCAAACTGAAAAAGTGAGTCCTGCACAGCAAAGCACTATTTATAAAGTGCAAAACTTTATTTAAAAGTACACATAATCCTTTGTGTAAATGCTAACCTTGCAATGTACTGATATTCTAGAAACTTGACTAATGTAACTCCACATTAATATTTCCTATTACCAAAACTATTTGTCATTTTTTAGAAGTGGGTAGAGGTGCACATTGTGTAACTTAGAACGGTACATTGCTGCATCTAAGTAGGCACTAGGCCTCAAACTGATTCTCTTTTTTCACATTGTTCATATTTAGTTTTAGTAGCATGTTAACCAATTTAGTGTTAGCACCAAGCTAATGTCTAGCTTTAGATCAAGTTACAAAACTAGTGTTAGCAGCAAATGTTTATATTTTCTTTTGAAGAATACTGCCCTAATCTAGAATTTTTCCTCCCCTCTACTCTCAATTAATTTCCCGTTGTACCTCTGTGGGTGCTGGGTCAAGAACAAGGTGGCAGAATGGCCATCATGCAGGCAGCCTGTAGGAGTAAAAACATTCCCTGTCCCTGACCTATAAAGCCCCGAGTGGCACAGTAAAGTCATCATGAAGTGTCACCAGGAAACTTGTTGAATGTATGCACGTGGAGTATCCTATGTTAAAGTTAAAGCATAACAGGCTGACTAGGGCATTTTGTATGAATAGCACAATATATAGACTGGGTTATGGCAATAAAAGTTACCAGTGAATTGGTTTCATAGCAGATGACGACCCCCATGATGGCAATGGCTTTCCCACTGTCAGCCCAATCTGCATCACCATTGCACTGATGGGAATTCCTGGTGGTAGGATAGCCAGTAGAACAGTTAATCCTGTGTCAAGGTGTGTATCACAGAAAGCAAGGCAAAGCTGTAACTGATGGTGGAAGTAGTTAACAACACTGTAATCATGGGCAATGATGCAGTTAAAAAATACGAGATGTGCAGCTATAAAATAAATTCCTTTTACATACCAAAGACCTGGACAATTTTGCTTTTATACTCTGACTTATTAGTTTATTTTCCTCTATTTCACCAGGTGCTGAAAAATACCAAAAAATGAAAAAAAAGAAAAAAAATGTCTGTCATAACCAATAACTGCATATAATTGAACAAGAATGCCTACCTGTGTATAACCAATCACCATTTACTAATAGTTAGTGTAGAATTCTGGCTTCCACTCCCTAACTTCTTTTTCTCATTGGTAGAGAAGATCACATCTCTTCAAGATACTGTATCAATATTAGCGATACACATCAAAGTGGGGGATGCTCACGCTGTCCCTAACAATACTGACAAGGCAGTGCCAGGGATCCAGTTTGTACTTGAGTCTGTCCAAGGAGTTCCCCAGCAGGAGTTTATGGCTGTGCCAGTGCAGAAGGTAGATAAATTTTAGTTTGTCTCCTGCACCATGTAGAAGCCCTTCTACTGTCATCTGCTTCAAAAGCCATGGCGACTTTACAGGTTTATAACAGCAGAAAAATTGTAACAAATTTACGCCAATTTACAGTGCAGGAACAACATGGCATAGAAGTTTGATAAAACAAATGAACTCAGTAATCAAGTCTGTTCACAGAAATTTCTGATATAACAGAAGTAAATAGAATATATTATTCTGCAGCAAAATTAATAACAGATAAAGTCTTACCACATGTCACAAGATGGGTTGCCAACTGGCTCATGGACAGAACCCACAATGTGAAAGTAGCAGACTCCAAATCTGACTTCAGACCAGTGACAAGTGGAGTACCACAGGGTTCAGTCCTGGGTCCTCTCCTGTTTGGTATATACTTCTCTGAAGTACAGGCTAACACAGAAGGTCTTTGGCTAACGAAGTTCACAGATGACTGCAAACTAGGAGCCATAATCAAAACTCCAAAAGATGTGGACATCCTACAAAAGGGGCTCGCTGAGACAGATGCCTGGTGTCAAAGCCATCCCTTTTGGTAAAAACTCTGTACCCATGAACTACCACATAGGCGGTAGTCTACTTAACACTGAAAGTGTAATAAGAGACCTTGGGACACAGGGGGACAGTAGTCTCTCCTTTGATAATCATATTGCCACAGTAGTCAAGAAATCCTTCTACATGGCACACCTCATCACAAAAGGTTTCTCATCCAGGAAAAAAGAGGTCATTGTTCCCCTCTACTCGTCACTCATTAGACCCATTATGAGTACAATGCCCCTTTTGGTATGTACCTCACAAGACAGCTACAACAACTGGAAAGGCCGCAGAAATACCTCACAAAGAGGATTACCGGCCTCAAACAGATGCTCTACGTAGACCGTCTCAAAAAACTGCAGCTTTACTCCGTCACATATCGCCTACTCAGAGACGATCTCTGCCTAATATACAAAGCTATGTCAAAACCAGAGCTTTTAGACATGCTCCACTTAAAGAAATACCAATCTGTATGAGCTACACGCTCTAGGGACCTAAACCTTGTCACCACAATAAACAGAACATGCTGGAGGGATAGATTCCTGTCCCAGAGACTTCCCATACTCTGGAAAAAACTACCTATCTATATCAAACAAAGCTCCTCATTAGCACTCTTCAAGAAAAAACTTGATTATTGGATGGGAGATAGGAAATTCACCCCGGGGATCAGTTCTGTGGCTCTGCTCAACAGTGGCACAGGAAAATAATTTTCTTGGGTGGCGAAAGCCAGGGTACCTTTTGGCTAGGATTATATAGGCCCTTGGGCCAATAGTCTAGTACCTACCTATGAACCTATGAACCTATAAGCAATAATAATCACATCTGTCAGTGCCCGTGGATACTGAAACGTATGCAAAGCATGCAAGACAGTTCCTGCGAACACAAAATGAAGAAGCAAACACAAATGCACGGTAGGGAATAATGGGTCCCCATCCCTCGAACAAATGACATTGAAAGCCATGTGCGCGTAGTCCAACGCAGTGTAGATAGTTATACCAAGTGGAAGTGAAATGCATCATATGTTAGCGCACTGCCAATAGGTACGTCCAGCCCAATGGTCAGGGTCACCAGCTGACCCATATTGTGAGGGAGGGTACACAGCTGGGCAGATGTGTCCATAACAAAAAACACGATAAATGTAAATATCTAGCGACCGTATGACCAAATTATATCCTACAACACATGCAATAGTCACATACAATAGGTATGTCCGCATTTCACATACCAAATGTGACAGGAAATAGAATAAGCATGGAAACGAAACAGAAGGCGCATATAAACTGCTACAACAATAAGGCAACATGTAGGCTGAAAGGAACAGTATTATCCATAGCGTTGACTGTGGGTACATGTTGTCCAGTACAATCAGATATGTGTCCGGAATATATCCCATCCTGGACATAGGAAAAGGTGGCAACCCACTAATGATTAGAACAGTCGGCCAAAATCTGCACATCTGCGGTCCAAGCCGAACTTGTCAGGATGTGTCACAGTTGAACAGGTATTACCTGGGTATACCAACCATGTCAGGAAAGTTAAGTATGGGCGTGTACCTATGTGCGTGAGGTATAGCATGTGGAAGGTCAAACATGGCAGGGTAGTCCACACAACCATACAGGTACCTGACATATGTAGGGTATGCAATATGTTACCTTGACCGTGTCATGGGCCATCAACCAAAGCAGTGATGGATGAAGTGTCAGGAATATGTGTGTGTGGGGGATGGGTAATGATTTATTTATTTATTTATTTATTTATTTTAGTTTTGTTTACCGGGATGGTCCGACTGGACAAGGTCCATTTACAGCGGAGGCCCGGGGAGAAAAGCTCCAGTTTAATTAGGATAACATATTACAGTAAATAAACATATAATACCATATGTAGGCAATAGTATCTATTGAACAAGAAATTTCTAGACGGAAGTCAAAAGAGTAGACATTTGCAGTAAAAAAAAGCAATTTACATATATACATTTAGTTAGCAAAGAGCATAGTCAGATTTTATTAGGTACATGTTTTCCATGTAAAATATTTTGAGGAAATATATTTATTGGGGCATGAAAAGACAGATAGAAGTTGGTTGTAAAGGTAACAGATTGTGGTCTATGTGATACATGGACAGAGCCAAGAACTTGTGAGATGGGCCTTAAGTGAGTTTTTGAATAGAGTGGTGCTAGCTGCAGAAGTCACAGATGGGGGGAGATTATTCCACGTTTTGGCTATAGTGTGTGAAAAGAGAGATTTTCCTGCTGTATTATTTGCTGAGGTAGTAGTGAGGAGTGACTTGTTGGCTGAGCGGAGTGGACGATTTGGAGTGTGGCGGGTCAGTAGATGCCTTAATGCAGGAATTTTATTGGTTTGTTTTAGGATGTTATATGATAGAACAAGTTGGTGATATAGTAGCAGCTGTGGCAGTTCGAGCCATTGAAGTTGTCTGAGAGGTATGCAGTGATGGGTTCTAAATGGGGTGTTTTTGGCAAACTTGGCAATTCTGTTATAACAGGACTCAAGTTTGTCTAGGTCAGATTTCCTAATGTGAGTGAGAATTGGGGCTGCATATAGTAGTGTAGATAGGAGATGGGTTTGAGCTAGGGTGACTTTAGCTTGATTAGTTAGAAAGTTCTTTTGCCTGTATAAGGAACCCATCTTTTTGTGCACCTTTTTTATAGTTTGAGAGATGTGGATGTTGAAGTGGAGGTTGTTGTCTATTTCAATGCCAAGGAGCTTGCTGTGAGGAGAGGGAGAGATGATAGTACCATTGGCGGAGGAGATGGAGAAGAAGACTGTAGTTGTTTTTGATTTGTTTGGGGTAAAAAGTAGTAGTTTGGTTTTGTTAGGATTTAGGATAAGTTGTATGTTAGTTATCCATCTTTCTACTGAGGTGAAGGACTCTTGGGTGAGGTCCTGTAGGGAGGTCAGGGATGGAGCTGAGCATATAAGGGTGGAATCATCTGCATATTGGATTAGTGAGGCATGCAGGCTACTTTTGTATAGGTTATTGGTAAATATTGAGAAGAGAAGAGGTCCTAGTATGGAGCCTTGGGGTACACCAATGGTGGTTGGGAGCAGAGATGATAAAGCTCCTTGCCACTGGACAGCTTGTTGTCGTTCTGATAGGTAGCTTTTAAACCAAGCAACAGTGTTTGGGGTGAAGGCTAGGGAGGTGAGGGTATCTATTAGTATGGAGTGAGAGACCATATCAAATGCTTTGGAAAGGTCAAGGAATATGGCTGATACGAATTTGTTGTTATTCCTGTGTTGGTTAACTAGGTCTGTGAAGGAGAGGAGGGCAGTGGTTGTACTATGGTGAGGTCGAAAGCCATGTTGTGTTGGAGAGAGGAGATTGTTTATGTTTAGGAAGTGCATGACTTGTGAGTGTATGCATTTTTCTAGTATTTTTGATAAAGGTGACAGAATAGCAATGGGTCGATAATTTGAGAAATCATAGGAGGTGCCTCCCTTATGAAGGGGAATGATATAGGAGACTTTCCACAGATGAGGGATATATGACTCCTGTATAGAGCGGTTGATAAGGATTGAGACTGGGTAGGCTATGGAGTTGGCTGCCATTTTTAGGAAATGTGCTGGTAGCCCATCTGCTGCGAGGGTAGTGGGTTTAAGTTTTAAGAGATGTTTCTTTATTGTAGAGGTTGGGATAGGTGAGAAGGTAAGAGGAGCAGAGTTGTTAGGCGCTGTATGCATGGGTGTGTAGTTATTTTTGGCTAGTTGAGTGGATAATGAGTTAATAGATTTTGTAAAATGTTGGTTGAATTTTGAGGCTATTTCAGTAGTTGTGTCTGTGGAGGTTGTGGTGGGAGAGGGCGTGGTGTTTTTTCCTGGTTTTAGTAGGGAGTTAATTGCATGCCAGATTTTTTGTGGGCTGTTGGAGTATTTGTTTTGGATATTTAGGTAGTAGTTTTGTTTGTCTAACTTAGTTTGCTGTTTAGCCTGGTTTCTAAGATGTTGATAGTTTTGTTTAGAAAGACTAGTGTTGTCTTTCTTCCAGGTTTTCCATGCCTATCTCTAGATTTTAATAAGGCTCTAGTGGTGTTAGTAAGCCAAGGAGCTGAGTGGACTTTAGCTCTAATAGTTCTTATGGGTGCTATATGGTCAAGGACCTTAATGAAAGTATTATTAAAGTATTCAACTGCTAGGTCTAAGTTCAGGATATGTAGAGGTTCCCAGTTGCAGTTATTTAATGCAGTGTTAAGATGTAGAGGATTAACTTTGCGATCATTTCTAACTTGTCTAAAGACAGTAGGTTTGTGTATGTTTATACGTCTGCGTAGGAGGAATGTTGGGAGATGGTCACTAAGGCTGTCTGGTAGACAACCTGTGTGATAGTTTTGTTCTGGGTAGTTCACTAATGTCCAGTCTAATATGGATTTTTTTTTGGGACTTCTTATCTATTCTTGTAGGTTCTGGAATAAGTTGAGAGAATCCATAGAGGTTGATGTGGCAAGTGGGGTTATTAGAGGTGCAGGCTAGCCAATCAGTGTTTAGGTCTCCTAACAGAATAGTCTCTTGTGGTAGCTTGTCTTTTGTCCATTGCAGAATTTCTTCAATTTTAATAGTGTTATTGCCTGGAGGGATATAAGTACAGAGAATATTGATACTCTTTTTATTGTTAAGTTGTAGCATAATTCCTAAGATTTCAGCATTGTCAAATTTTGGTGGTGGGGTTGGCAGGGGTTGTATAGTAAGTGTATTTTTGTAGATAATTGCAACTCCCCCTCCCTTCTTACCTATTCTATCTAGTCTAATGATGTTATATCCTGGAGGGAGAATTTCTTCATTCTTGGTGCTGGGATTTAACCAGGTCTCTGTTATGGTTAGTATATCAGGGGAGTAGTGGGTTATGAATGTGTGTACATGAGTAATTTTGTTAGATATACTGCAAGTGTTAAGGTTTATGATGAGTAGGTCTGTTGTGTGTTTGTTTGGGGGTATGATGTTGGTTGGTCCTGGATTCGGGTGAATGTCACCAGAGATAAGGAGGTATTTCTTTAATAGTATATGACGTCTGATTGCTAGTAGCATATCTATGTAAAGTTTGTTTGGTATCTTTCTAGTGAAAGATGTTAAACAGCACTTGTTGAGTATGAGTACTATTTTGTTAATTTCTAGTAGAAAGGGGGATATGGGGAAGCTCTTGTGGTCTTTTGTTGGTGTGAAGGGTTGTGTTGTATGGTAGGAGGTTTGGGGTAATGAAATGTATGAGTGTGGGGACGTTGTGTAGGTTAGGGCTGTGAGGGTAGATAGGAAGCATATAAGAAAGGAGAGCATGGTATGTGTCATTGTGTTTGGTTGATAATTTTAATTGGATGAGAGAAAAGATAGGTGTTGTGTTTGGGAGGAAAGAAGATAATTGGATTTAGGGAGTGGTCAGGTGATATGGGAGGTGGGAGGAGAGGAGATAATTGGAGTCTGGGAGTGGTCAGGTGATACGGGAGGTAAGAGGAGTGAAGATGATTGGCTGTGTGGAGTGGTCAGGTGGTATGTGGTTAAAAATAAATCTAGATGCAGTGGGGGTGGGTGGAAATTGGGGGTAGGGTAGGGGAGCGGAGTGAGCCCACAGGGCGAATGGAGCGGGTAGAGACAAGTGAAGGAGTAGTTCAAGAAAAAACAATCAGCCAAGCGCTGACTACTGAAGGTAAGTTAGGTGAGGGTAAGTACATGGATAAGTACTACAATGGTAGTGAAGTGTGGGAGGATAGGTAGGTGTTGACATTAAAACTCCAGGGTTAAGTATTTGAGAGGGAGTCTATGTAAGGCAATTCTATATGGGAGCTAGTTGGTCTAGGACTAAGGAAGGAAATACTAAAGGTAGAAAGAAGGGGGGTTACAATGATGGAGGTGAAAAAAAAAATTGTAGGAGGTCTTCAAGGATAGATAGTGGGTAAAGGCTGCTGGCTGTTTAGGTTGGGGGCATGCTCTATAACCTCAGAAGCAGTAATTACAATTATGATCTTAACTAATAGGTTTCAGGACACCACGTACTTTCTTGCTTCCTTTAGTGTGAGGAGACAGAGAAAAGAAGGCAGTATGATGAGACTGCTGGTTTTTGGAAGGGGTCCTTCCTCAACAGGTGGGTAGATTCTGGAGAGTAGAGCAGGTTCAGCAAGTTGGAGAGCAGGGTACTTTAGGGAGAGATGGGCAAAGTGGGGAGAGACAGAAATAAAATGCAGTTAGACATACATTATATGCATCTAGCAATATTTAAGAGTTTAAATTAAAAAAAATAAAACAGTGCAAACAGTTATTAAATCTCTCAGCAATATAGAGGCTAGAAAATATAGAAACAGCTAACTACTGCTATTGTATAAAAAAGAGAATGTGTAGGTACCTATTATTAATTAAGGCCCTACCTGAAGACTCAGGAGGACTGCAAGCACTAGTCAACAGTAGGCAGAGTACATGGTATGTAATGCATTATTACTACTGGAAATGTGAGTTTTCAGAGCAAGTATCAATAGCGACCCCACTAGTAACAAGAACAGATATATGATGTATGATGTAGGGCAGGTGGCAGTCACACCAGGATACAACAGTAAATATCTGCCTCATAATATTTTACATTAGCAAAGGGATAATCGCTACCTTATTAGCACAAATAGGAACTAAACCCTACACTAAACACCAATACTAACACACTGAATAAGCATTTAACTGCACAGATTCATACAATATCTATTAATAGTACTGAATAGTCACTAACTCATTAGTACAAATAGGTACTATATAATAGAGATAAAAAAAACTCCAATGCTGTCACACTAAAAGAGCATTTAAACTTCACAGCTTAATACATTCAACTGGGTCGGCTACTTGCTTTTGTGCCCATTTCTAGTTTAATTAATAAAAGGAGTACACTTGCCTTCTAGGGGACTGAAGTGAATAACTGAGTTGATATCAGCAGAATTAAAAAATCTATGGCAGTTCACTGTTAGCTGGCCATGCACATTGGTGAATATGCTGCTGATACAGAGTTTCTTCAAGATGCTATTGAATACAAAGGGTCGTAATTTAACAGCCTTCCAAAAAAACGAAGGATAGTCAGATAAAATTAGCTGGGTTCTGCATGACCTATAAAGCAAAACATGTACAGAACCACTAGGCTTGTTTGCAGTTTAAATGAACATACGCTGTTGTGCTCTAGGATTTAGCCGTTGAGTACTTAGGCAACGGTGGATTAACAGAGCTGCTAGGCTTGCTTACCGTTTCACTGTTTAAGGAACTGTTAGATATCAGCATTTGGCCATTGTGAACTTGCTAGACGAAATTTGGAGGCCTCCGCAGTTCCACGTGGGAAGCGCTTATTAAAAAAAATAAGCTTTACACAATAGCGAAAGAACCCGTACATACAGAGCTAGCGACACAGACCACCTAAATAACAGTTTAAGCACAGTATATTGTTTTGCAGCTAAACATCAGGTTAAATTAAGAAAATGCTACAGGTTACTGCTTACCGAGGTCAGAGATGCTGGGACCGTGAAACGGACAGCAGCCAGGGGAAATACCACGATAATAAAGATGGCGTCCCAAAGGACCAAGAGTATTTATGGGATACTAGGGGATATAAGGCAGGGAGTGGGTGGAGAGAAGATGAAGGCAGGTATAGCAGGGAGGGGCTGAGCAGAAAGTGAAAGTAAAGGTTGGTGGATGCAAATGAAGATAGAGGAGCTAGGAATTATAAAAAAGTTACAGGGAAAGGCAGATAGAAAAGAAGAAGTAGAAACAGATAGGAGCGTAGAGACAGGGAGCTGTAGGGCAGGAATAAGGATGAGAGTTTAAGGGGAGTGGAGGTGGTTATTAGCAAAGATACGAGAGAGTCAGAGACAAGTGAAGGAGTAGTTCAAGAAAAAACAATCAGCCAAGCGCTGACTACTGAAGGTAAGTTAGGTGAGGGTAAGTACAGGGATAAGTACTACAATGGTAGTGAAGTGTGGGAGGATAGGTAGGTGTTGTCATTAAAACTCCAGGGTGAAGTATTTGAGAGGGAGTCTATGTAAGGCAATTCTATATGGGAGCTAGTTGGTCTAGGACTAAGGAAGGAAATACTAAAGGTAGAAAGAAGGGGGGTTACAATGATGGAGGTGAAAAAAAAATTGTAGGAGGTCTTCAAGGATAGATAGTGGGTAAAGGCTGCTGGCTGTTTAGGTTGGGGGCATGCTCTATAACCTCAGAAGCAGTAATTACAATTATGATCTTAACTAATAGGTTTCAGGACACCACGTACTTTCTTGCTTCCTTTGGTGTGAGGAGACAGAGAAAAGAAGGCAGTATGATGAGACTGCTGGTGTTTGGAAGGGGTCCTTCCTCAACAGATGGGTAGATTCTGGAGAGTAGAGCAGGTTCAGCAAGTTGGAGAGCAGGGTATTTCTTGCTTCCTGTGGTGTGAGGAGACAGAGAAAAGAAGGCAGTATGATGAGACTGCTGGTGTTTGGAAGGGGTCCTTCCTCAACAGGTGGGTAGATTCTGGAGAGTAGAGCAGGTTCAGCAAGTTGGAGAGCAGGGTATTTCTTGCTTCCTTTGGTGTGAGGAGACAGAGAAAAGAAGGCAGTATGATGAGACTGCTGGAGTGATATAATCCTCAAAGGCGACACTGTGTCGTATGCAGAATAGGTGAACCAGAGGTGTATGAGGGAGCAGCGGGTGAAGCAGAAAGAAACACAAAAACATGTATACACATCTGCAATACAACCAGACAGGCCATACTGTAGAACACAATCTCACAAACATATGAATATTAAAATGTGCGATACAAATGTACAGAAATGTTACCAGCACATACCCACAGATTGGTCCTGATGGAACTGGCCATATCAAATGCAACACACCTGGATGCATAATGGACTACCCAGCATCCCCTCCACAGCACACAACCCGCCCCCATACCTGAATGTCCACCAAATCCAGTCATACTTGGCCTACTAGTTTGGTGCAGCCACATCTACACATAGTGACCACTACGCATATGTAGTAGGTAGTGTCACCATAGGCAGTTTCAGGATTGCAAACTATGTATCCCTTGCATGTAAATCCCCCCATATTTTTGTAACGCCAGAAGAATGGTCATTATTGGTCTTGTTATTATCAGTCTTGTTAAATTTTTGGATATCCCTCATGGGATAAGTAACCTGTGTAAACATTAGAATGGGTATGAAGACATGATGTTCAGTCCTGTAGACATCTGGACACAAGTTGGAATGTGCAGTAGTGGTGCACGAGACTGTCCAGCCCTAGATTGTCATGCAGAACCTACTACCCAGAATCAAACACCTGCCCGTGACGCACGTGTCCTGACACGAATAAGCAAGAGAATATATTGCACACATTCGCATAGTGGCACATGGTATAAGGGTGATGAAGGCACTGACGTAAACAGGATACCCCCTGTTCCACTGTGTGAGGGACAATTAATGTGTGTGTAGGTGTGACCTGACCAACAATGATATGCCAAATATCCTGTGATTGTAGGAAAAAACTATGTACCATACTGCATGTAACAGTTGCCTAAAGCAGTCACTTCAG